>NC_092774.1:4234761-4284761 GCF_047496795.1 Chiloscyllium punctatum
CACTGTAATAGGGATACAGACTGCGGTGTGAACACCCATCAGTACGCACTGTAATAGGGAGGGAGACTGCGGTGTGAACACCCATCAGAACGCAGTGTAATAGGGATACAGACTGCGGTGTGAACACCCATCAGTACGCACTGTAATAGAGATACAGACTGCGGTGTGAACACCCATCAGTACACACTGTAATAGGGAGGGAGACTGCGGTGTGAACACCCATCAGTACGCACTGTAAAAGGGAGGGAGACTGCGGTGTGAACACCCATCAGTACGCACTGTAATAGGGATACAGACTGCGGTGTGAACACCCATCAGTACGCACTGTAATAGGGAGAGAGACTGCGGTGTGAACACCCATCAGTACGCACTGTAATAGGGAGGGAGACTGCGGTGTGAACACCCATCAGTACGCACTGTAATAGGGATACAGACTGCGGTGTGAACACCCATCAGTACGCACTGTAATAGGGAGAGAGACTGCGGTGTGAACACCCATCAGGACACACTGTAATAGGGATACAGACTGCGGTGTGAACCCCATCAGTACGCACTGTAATAGGGAGGGAGACTGCGGTGTGAACTCCCATCAGTACGCACTGTAATAGGGAGGGAGACTGCGGTGTGAACACCCATCAGGACACACTGTAATTGGGAGGGAGACTGCGGTGTGAACACCCATCAGTACGCACTGTAATAGGGAGGGAGACTGCGGTGTGAACACCCATCAGGACACACTGTAATAGGGATACAGACTGCGGTGTGAACACCCATCAGTACGCACTGTAATAGGGATACAGACTGCGGTGTGAACACCCATCAGTACGCACTGTAATAGGGATACAGACTGCGGTGTGAACACCCATCAGTACGCACTGTAATAGGGATACAGACTGCGGTGTGAACACCCATCAGTACGCACTGTAATAGGGATACAGACTGCGGTGTGAACACCCATCAGTACGCACTGTAATAGGGATACAGACTGCGGTGTGAACACCCATCAGTACGCACTGTAATAGGGAGGGAGACTGCGGTGTGAACACCCATCAGGACACACTGTAATAGGGATACAGACTGCGGTGTGAACACCCATCAGTACACACTGTAATAGGGAGGGAGACTGCGGTGTGAACACCCATCAGTACGCACTGTAATAGGGAGGGAGACTGCGGTGTGAACACCCATCAGGACACACTGTAATAGGGATACAGACTGCGGTGTGAACACCCATCAGTACGCACTGTAATAATGAGGGAGACTGCGGTGTGAACACCCATCAGGACACACTGTAATAGGGAGGGAGACTGCGGTGTGAACACCCATCAGTACGCACTGTAATAGGGAGGGAGACTGCGGTGTGAACACCCATCAGTACGCACTGTAATAGGGAGGGAGACTGCGGTGTGAACACCCATCAGTACGCACTGTAATAGGGAGGGAGACTGCGGTGTGAACACCCATCAGTACGCACTGTAATAGGGAGGGAGACTGCGGTGTGAACACCCATCAGTACGCACTGTATTAGGGAGGGAGACTGCGGTGTGAACACCCATCAGTACGCACTGTAATAGGGATACAGACTGCGGTGTGAACACCCATCAGTACGCACTGTAATAGGGATAAAGACTGCGGTGTGAACACCCATCAGTACGCACTGTAATAGGGAGGGAGACTGCGGTGTGAACACCCATCAGTACACACTGTAATAGGGAGGGAGACTGCGGTGTGAACACCCATCAGTACACACTGTAATAGGGATACAGACTGCGGTGTGAACACCCATCAGTACGCACTGTAATAGGGATACAGACTGCGGTGTGAACACCCATCAGTACGCACTGTAATAAGGATACAGACTGCGGTGTGAACACCCATCAGTACGCACAGTAATAGGGATACAGACTGCGGTGTGAATACCCATCAGTACGCACTGTAATAGGGAGGGAGACTGCGGTGTGAACACCCATCAGTACACACTGTAATAGGGATACAGACTGCGGTGTGAACCCCCATCAGTACGCACTGTAATAGGGCGGGAGACTGCGGTGTGAACACCCATCAGTACGCACTGTAATAGTGATACAGACTGCGGTGTGAACACCCATCAGTACGCACTGTAATAGGGCGGGAGACTGCGGTGTGAACACCCATCAGTACGCACTGTAATAGTGATACAGACTGCGGTGTGAACACCCATCAGTACGCACTGTAATAGGGCGGGAGACTGCGGTGTGAACACCCATCAGTACACACTGTAATAGGGATACAGACTGCGGTGCGAACACCCATCAGTACGCACTGTAATAGGGCGGGAGACTGCGGTGTGAACACCCATCAGTACGCACTGTAATAGGGATACAGACTGCGGTGTGAACACCCAACAGTACGCACTGTAATAGGGATACAGACTGCGGTGTGAACACCCATCAGTACGCACTGTAATAGGGATACAGACTGCGGTGTGAACACCCATCAGTACGCACTGTAATAGGGAGGGAGACTGCGGTGTGAACACCCATCAGTACGCACTGTAATAGGGATACAGACTGCGGTGTGAACACCCATCAGTACGCACTGTAATAGGGATACAGACTGCGGTGTGAACACCCATCAGTACACACTGTAATAGGGATACAGACTGCGGTGTGAACACCCATCAGTACGCACTGTAATAGTGAGGGAGGCTGCGGTGTGAACACCCATCAGTACGCACTGTAATAGGGAGGGAGACTGCGGTGTGAACACCCATCAGTACGCACTGTAATAGTGAGGGAGACTGCGGTGTGAACACCCATCAGTACGCACTGTAATAGGGATACAGACTGCGGTGTGAACACCCATCAGTACGCACTGTAATAGGGAGGGAGACTGCGGTGTGAACACCCATCAGTACGCACTGTAATAGGGAGGGAGACTGCGGTGTGAACACCCATCAGTACGCACTGTAATAGGGAGGGAGACTGCGGTGTGAACACCCATCAGGACACACTGTAATAGGGATACAGACTGCGGTGTGAACAACCATCAGTACGCACTGTAATAGGGAGGGAGACTGCGGTGTGAACACCCATCAGTACGCACTGTAATAGGGAGGGAGAGTGCGGTGTGAACACCCAACAGTACGCACTGTAATAGGGATACAGACTGCGGTGTGAACACCCATCAGTACACACTGTAATAGGGATACAGACTGCGGTGTGAACACCCATCAGTACGCACTGTGATAGGGATACAGACTGCGGTGTGAACACCCATCAGTACACACTGTAATAGGGATACAGACTGCGGTGTGAACACCCATCAGTACGCACTGTAATAGGGAGGGAGACTGCGGTGTGAACACCCATCAGTACGCACTGTAATAGGGATACAGACTGCGGTGTGAACACCCATCAGTACGCACTGTAATAGGGAGGGAGACTGCGGTGTGAACACCCATCAATACGCACTGTAATAGGGAGGGAGACTGCGGTGTGAACACCCATCAGGACACACTGTAATAGGGATACAGACTGCGGTGTGAACACCCATCAGTACGCACTGTAATAATGAGGGAGACTGCGGTGTGAACACCCATCAGGACACACTGTAATAGGGAGGGAGACTGCGGTGTGAACACCCATCAGTACGGACTGTAATAGGGAGGGAGACTGCGGTGTGAACACCCATCAGTACGCACTGTAATAGGGAGGGAGACTGCGGTGTGAACACCCATCAGTACGCACTGTAATAGGGAGGGAGACTGCGGTGTGAACACCCATCAGTACGCACTGTATTAGGGAGGGAGACTGCGGTGTGAACACCCATCAGTACGCACTGTAATAGGGATACAGACTGCGGTGTGAACACCCATCAGTACGCACTGTAATAGGGATAAAGACTGCGGTGTGAACACCCATCAGTACGCACTGTAATAGGGAGGGAGACTGCGGTGTGAACACCCATCAGTACACACTGTAATAGGGAGGGAGACTGCGGTGTGAACACCCATCAGTACACACTGTAATAGGGATACAGACTGCGGTGTGAACACCCATCAGTACGCACTGTAATAGGGATACAGACTGCGGTGTGAACACCCATCAGTACGCACTGTAATAAGGATACAGACTGCGGTGTGAACACCCATCAGTACGCACAGTAATAGGGATACAGACTGCGGTGTGAATACCCATCAGTACGCACTGTAATAGGGAGGGAGACTGCGGTGTGAACACCCATCAGTACACACTGTAATAGGGATACAGACTGCGGTGTGAACCCCCATCAGTACGCACTGTAATAGGGCGGGAGACTGCGGTGTGAACACCCATCAGTACGCACTGTAATAGTGATACAGACTGCGGTGTGAACACCCATCAGTACGCACTGTAATAGGGCGGGAGACTGCGGTGTGAACACCCATCAGTACGCACTGTAATAGTGATACAGACTGCGGTGTGAACACCCATCAGTACGCACTGTAATAGGGCGGGAGACTGCGGTGTGAACACCCATCAGTACACACTGTAATAGGGATACAGACTGCGGTGCGAACACCCATCAGTACGCACTGTAATAGGGCGGGAGACTGCGGTGTGAACACCCATCAGTACGCACTGTAATAGGGATACAGACTGCGGTGTGAACACCCAACAGTACGCACTGTAATAGGGATACAGACTGCGGTGTGAACACCCATCAGTACGCACTGTAATAGGGATACAGACTGCGGTGTGAACACCCATCAGTACGCACTGTAATAGGGAGGGAGACTGCGGTGTGAACACCCATCAGTACGCACTGTAATAGGGATACAGACTGCGGTGTGAACACCCATCAGTACGCACTGTAATAGGGATACAGACTGCGGTGTGAACACCCATCAGTACACACTGTAATAGGGATACAGACTGCGGTGTGAACACCCATCAGTACGCACTGTAATAGTGAGGGAGGCTGCGGTGTGAACACCCATCAGTACGCACTGTAATAGGGATACAGACTGCGGTGTGAACACCCATCAGTACGCACTGTAATAGTGAGGGAGACTGCGGTGTGAACACCCATCAGTACGCACTGTAATAGGGATACAGACTGCGGTGTGAACACCCATCAGTACGCACTGTAATAGGGAGGGAGACTGCGGTGTGAACACCCATCAGTACGCACTGTAATAGGGAGGGAGACTGCGGTGTGAACACCCATCAGTACGCACTGTAATAGGGAGGGAGACTGCGGTGTGAACACCCATCAGGACACACTGTAATAGGGATACAGACTGCGGTGTGAACAACCATCAGTACGCACTGTAATAGGGAGGGAGACTGCGGTGTGAACACCCATCAGTACGCACTGTAATAGGGAGGGAGAGTGCGGTGTGAACACCCAACAGTACGCACTGTAATAGGGATACAGACTGCGGTGTGAACACCCATCAGTACACACTGTAATAGGGATACAGACTGCGGTGTGAACACCCATCAGTACGCACTGTGATAGGGATACAGACTGCGGTGTGAACACCCATCAGTACACACTGTAATAGGGATACAGACTGCGGTGTGAACACCCATCAGTACGCACTGTAATAGGGAGGGAGACTGCGGTGTGAACACCCATCAGTACGCACTGTAATAGGGATACAGACTGCGGTGTGAACACCCATCAGTACGCACTGTAATAGGGAGGGAGACTGCGGTGTGAACACCCATCAGTACGCACTGTAATAGGGAGGGAGACTGCGGTGTGAACACCCATCAGTACGCACTGTAATAGGGAGGGAGACTGCGGTGTGAACACCCATTAGTACGCACTGTAATGGGGAGGGAGACTGCGGTGTGAACACCCATCAATACGCACTGTAATAGGGATACAGACTGCGGTGTGAACACCCATCAGTACGCACTGTAATAGGGAGGGAGACTGCGGTGTGAACACCCATCAGTACGCACTGTAATAGGGATACAGACTGCGGTGTGAACACCCATCAGTACGCACTGTAATAGGGATACAGACTGCGGTGTGAACACCCATCAGTACGCACTGTAATAGGGAGGGAGACTGCGGTGTGAACACCCATCAGTACGCACTGTAATAGGGAGGGAGGCTGCGGTGTGAACACCCATCAGGACACACTGTAATAGGGAGGGAGACTGTGGTGTGAACACCCATCAATACGCTCTGTAATAGGGATACAGACTGCGGTGTGAACACCCATCAGTACGCACTGTAATAGGGAGGGAGACTGCGTTGTGAACACCCATCAGTACGCACTGTAATAGGGAGGGAGACTGCGGTGTGAACACCCATCAATACGCTCTGTAATAGGGATACAGACTGCGGTGTGAACACCCATCAGTACGCACTGTAATCGGGATACAGACTGCGGTGTGAACTCCCAACTGTACGCACTGTAATAGGGATACAGACTGCGGTGTGAACACCCATCAGTACGCACTGTAATAGGGAGGGAGACTGCGGTGTGAACACCCATCAGTACGCACTGTAATAGGGAGGGAGACTGCGGTGTGAACACCCATCGCTACGCAGTGTAATAGGGAGGGAGACTGCGGTGTGAACACCCATCAGTACGCACTGTAATAGGGACACAGACTGCGGAGTGAACACCCATCAGTACGCACTGTAATAGGGAGGGAGACTGCGGTGTGAACACCCATCAGTACGCATTGTAATAGGGATACAGACTGCGATGTGAACACCCATCAGTACGCACTGTAATAGGGATACAGACTGCGATGTGAACACCCATCAGTACGCACAGTAATAGGGCGGGAGACTGCGGTGTGAACACCCATCAGTACGCATTGTAATAGTGAGGGAGACAGCGGTGTGAACACCCATCAGTACGCACTGTAATAGGGATACAGACTGCGGTGTGAACACCCATCAGTACGCACTGTAATAGGGAGGGAGACTGCGGTGTGAACACCCATCAGTACGCACTGTAATAGGGAGGGAGACTGCGGTGTGAACACCCATCAGTACGCACTGTAATAGGGATACAGACTGCGGTGTGAACACCCATCAGTACGCACTGTAATAGCGATACAGACTGCGGTGTGAACACCCATCAGTACGCACTGTAATAGGGATACAGACTGCGGTGTGAACACCCATCAGTACGCACTGTAATAGGGAGGGAGACTGCGGTGTGAACACCCATCAGTACGCACTGTAATAGGGAGGGAGACTGCGGTGTGAACACCTATCAGTACGCACTGTAATAGGGATACAGACTGCGGTGTGAACACCCATCAGTAAACACTGTAATAGGGAGGGAGACTGCGGTGTGAACACCCATCAGTACGCACTGTAATAGGGATACAGACTGCGGTGTGAACACCCATCAGTACGCACTGTAATAGGGATACAGACTGCGGTGTGAACACCCATCAGTACGCACTGTAATAGGGAGGGAGACTGCGGTGTGAACACCCATCAGTACGCACTGTAATAGGGATACAGACTGCGGTGTGAACACCCATCAGTACGCACTGTAATAGGGATACAGACTGCGGTGTGAACACCCATCAGTACGCACTGTAATAGGGAGGGAGACTGCGGTGTGAACACCCATCAGTACGCAGTGTAATAGGGATACAGACTGCGGTGTGAACACCCATCAGTACGCACTGTAATAGGGATACAGACTGCGGTGTTAACACCCATCAGTACGCACTGTAATAGGGATACAGACTGCGGTGTGAACACCCATCAGTACGCACTGTAATAGGGATACAGACTGCGGTGTGAACACCCATCTTTACACACTGTAATAGGGATACAGACTGCGGTGTGAACACCCATTAGTACGCACTGTACTAGGGAGGGAGACTGCGGTGTGAACACCCATCAGTACGCACTGTAATAGGGATACAGACTGCGGTGTAAACACCCATCAG
The DNA here is from genome assembly GCF_047496795.1 of Chiloscyllium punctatum. Lineage (NCBI taxonomy): Eukaryota > Metazoa > Chordata > Chondrichthyes > Orectolobiformes > Hemiscylliidae > Chiloscyllium > Chiloscyllium punctatum. Next base: position 4,242,669 of record NC_092774.1, read on the forward strand.
TACACACTGTAATAGGGATACAGACTGCGGTGTGAACACCCATCAGTACACACTGTAATAGGGATACAGACTGCGGTGTGAACACCCATCAGTACGCACTGTAATAGGGAGGGAGACTGCGGTGTGAACACCCATCAGTACGCACTGTAATAGGGAGGGAGACTGCGGTGTGAACACCCATCAGTACGCACTGTAATAGGGATACAGACTGCGGTGTGAACACCCATCAGTACGCACTGTAATAGGGAGGGAGACTGCGGTGTGAACACCCATCAGTACGCACTGTAATAGGGATACAGACTGCGGTGTGAACACCCATCAGTACGCACTGTAATAGGGAGGGAGACTGCGGTGTGAACACCCATCAGTACGCACTGTAATAGGGATACAGACTGCGGTGTGAACACCCATCAGTACGCACTGTAATAGGGAGAGAGACTGCGGTGTGAACACCCATCAGTACACACTGTAATAGGGAGGGAGACTACGGCTTGAACACCCATCAGTACGCACTGTAATAGGGATACAGACTGCGGTGTGAACACCCATCAGTACACACTGTAATAGGGAGGGAGACTACGGCTTGAACACCCATCAGTACGCACTGTAATAGGGATACAGACTGCGGTGTGAACACCCATCAGTACAGACTGTAATAGGGATACAGACTGCGGTGTGATCACCCATCAGTACGCACTGTAATAGGGTTACAGACTGCGGTGTGTACACCCATCAGGACACACTGTAATCGGGATACAGACTGTGGTGTGAACACTCATCAGTACGCACTGTAATAGGGAGGGAGACTGCGGTGTGAACACCCATCAGTACGCACTGTAATAGGGAGGGAGACTGCGGTGTGAACACCCATCAGTACGCACTGTAATAGGGATACAGACTGCGGTGTGAACACCCATCAGTACGCACTGTAATAGGGAGGGAGACTGCGGTGTGAACACCCATCAGTACGCACTGTAATAGGGATACAGACTGCGGTGTGAACACCCATCAGTACGCACTGTAATAGGGAGGGAGACTGCGGTGTGAACACCCATCAGTACGCACTGTAATAGGGATACAGACTGCGGTGTGAACACCCATCAGTACGCACTGTAATAGGGAGAGAGACTGCGGTGTGAACACCCATCAGTACACACTGTAATAGGGAGGGAGACTACGGCTTGAACACCCATCAGTACGCACTGTAATAGGGATACAGACTGCGGTGTGAACACCCATCAGTACACACTGTAATAGGGAGGGAGACTACGGCTTGAACACCCATCAGTACGCACTGTAATAGGGATACAGACTGCGGTGTGAACACCCATCAGTACAGACTGTAATAGGGATACAGACTGCGGTGTGATCACCCATCAGTACGCACTGTAATAGGGTTACAGACTGCGGTGTGTACACCCATCAGGACACACTGTAATCGGGATACAGACTGTGGTGTGAACACTCATCAGTACGCACTGTAATAGGGAGGGAGACTGCGGTGTGAACACTCATCAGTACGCACTGTAATAGGGAGGGAGACTGCGGTGTGAACACCCATCAGTACGCACTGTAATAGGGATACAGACTGTGGTGTGAACACCCATCAGTACGCACTGTAATAGGGAGGGAGACTGCGGTGTGAACACTCATCAGTACGCACTGTAATAGGGAGGGAGACTGCGGTGTGAACACCCATCAGTACACACTGTAATAGGGAGGGAGACTGCGGTGTGAACACCCATCAGTACGCACTGTAATAGGGATACAGACTGCGGTGTGAACACCCATCAGTACGCACTGTAATAGGGAGGGAGACTGCGGTGTGAGCACCCAACAGTACGCACTGTAATAGGGATACAGACTGCGGTGTGAACACCCATCAGTACACACTGTAATAGGGATACAGACTGCGGTGTGAACACCCATCAGTACGCACTGTAATAGGGATATAGACTGCGGTGTGAACACCCATCAGTACGCACTGTAATAGGGATACAGACTGCGGTGTGAACACCCATCAGTACGCACTGTAATAGGGATATAGACTGCGGTGTGAACACCCATCAGTACGCACTGTAATAGGGAGGGAGACTGCGGTGTGAACATCCATCAGTACGCACTGTAATAGGGAGGGAGACTGCGGTGTGACCACCCATCAGTACGCACTGTAATAGGGATACAGACTGCGGTGTGAACACCCATCAGTACGCACTGTAATAGGGAGGGAGACTGCGGTGTGAACACCCATCAGTACGCACTGTAATAGGGATACAGACTGCGGTGTGAACACCCATCAGTACGCACTGTAATAGGGATACAGACTGCGGTGTGAACACCCATCAGTACGCACTGTAATAGGGAGGGAGACTGCGGTGTGAACACCCATCAGTACACACTGTAATAGGGATACAGACTGCGGTGTGAACACCCATCAGTACGCACTGTAATAGGGAGGGAGACTGCGGTGTGAACACCCATCAGTACGCACTGTAATAGGGAGGGAGACTGCGGTGTGAACACCCATCAGTACGCACTGTAATAGGGATACAGACTGCGGTGTGAACACCCATCAGTACGCACTGTAATAGGGAGGGAGACTGCGGTGTGAACACCCATCAGTACACACTGTAATAGGGATACAGACTGCGGTGTGAACACCCATCAGTACGCACTGTAATAGGGATACAGACTGCGGTGTGAACACCCATCAGTACGCACTGTAATAGGGAGGGAGACTGCGGTGTGAACACTCATCAGTACACACTGTAATAGGGAGGGAGACTGCGGTGTGAACACCCATCAGTACGCACTGTAATAGGGAGGGAGACTGCGGTGTGAACACCCATCAGTACGCACTGTAATAGGGAGGGAGACTGCGGTGTGAACACCCATCAGTACACACTGTAATAGGGATACAGACTGCGGTGTGAACACCCATCAGTACGCACTGTAATAGGGAGGGAGACTGCGGTGTGAACACCCATCAGTACGCACTGTAATAGGGATACAGACTGCGGTGTGAACACCCATCAGTACGCACTGTAATAGGGATACAGACTGCGGTGTGAACACCCATCAGTACGCACTGTAATAGGGATACAGACTGCGGTGTGTGAACACCCATCAGTACGCACTGTAATAGGGATACAGACTCCGGTGTGAACACCCATCAGTACGCACTGTAATAGGGAGGGAGACTGCGGTGTGAACACCCATCAGTACGCACTGTAATAGGGAGGGAGACTGCGGTGTGAACACCCATCAGTATGCACTGTAATAGGGAGGGAGACTGCGGTGTGAACACCCATCAGTACGCACTGTAATAGGGAGGGAGACTGCGGTGTGTGAACACCCATCAGTACGCACTGTAATAGGGAGGGAGACTGCGGTGTGTGAACACCCATCAGTACGCATTGTAATAGGGATACAGACTGCGGTGTGAACACCCATCAGTACGCACTGTAATAGGGAGGGAGACTGTGGTGTGAACACCCATCAGTACGCACTGTAATAGGTAGGGAGACTGCGGTGTGAACACCCATCAGTACGCACTGTAATAGGGATACAGACTGCGGTGTGAACACCCATCAGAACGCACTGTAATAGGGATACAGACTGCGGTGTGAACACCCATCAGTACGCACTGTAATAGGGAGGGAGACTGCGGTGTGAACACCCATCAGTACGCAATGTAATAGGGAGAGAGACTTCGGTGTGAACAACCATCAGTACGAACTGTTATAGGGAGGGAGACTGCGGTGTGAACACCCATCAGTACGCACTGTAATAGGGATACAGACTGCGGTTTGAACACCCATCAGTACGCACCGTAATAAGGAGGGAGACTGCGGTGTGAACACCCATCAGTACACACTGTAATAGGGATACAGACTGCGGTGTGAACACCCATCAGTACGCACTGTAATAGGGAGGGAGACTGCGGTGTGAACACCCATCAGTACGCACTGTAATAGGGAGGGAGACTGCGGTGTGAACACCCATCAGTACGCACTGTAATAGGGAGGGAGACTGCGGTGTGAACACCCATCAGTACGCACTGCAATAGGGAGAGAGACTGCGGTGTGAACACCCATCAGTACGCACTGTAATAGGGAGGGAGACTGCGGTGTGAACACTCATCAGAACGCACTGTAATAGGGATACAGACTGCGGTGTGAACACCCATCAGTACGCACTGTAATAGGGAGGGAGACTGCGGTGTGAACACCCATCAGTACGCAATGTAATAGGGAGAGAGACTTCGGTGTGAACAACCATCAGTACGAACTGTTATAGGGAGGGAGACTGCGGTGTGAACACCCATCAGTACGCACTGTAATAGGGATACAGACTGCGGTGTGAACACCCATCAGTACGCACCGTAATAAGGAGGGAGACTGCGGTGTGAACACCCATCAGTACACACTGTAATAGGGATACAGACTGCGGTGTGAACACCCATCAGTACGCACTGTAATAGGGAGAGAGACTGCGGTGTGAACACCCATCAGTACGCACTGTAATAGGGATACAGACTGCGGTGTGAACACCCATCAGTACGCACTGTAATAGGGAGAGAGACTGCGGTGTGAACACCCATCAGTACGCACTGTAATAGGGATACAGACTGCGGTGTGAACACCCATCAGTACGCACTGTAATAGGGATACAGACTGCGGTGTGAACACCCATCAGTATGCACTGTAATAGGGATACAGACTGCGGTGTGAACACCCATCAGTACGCACCGTAATAAGGAGGGAGACTGCGGTGTGAACACCCATCAGTACACACTGTAATAGGGATACAGACTGCGGTGTGAACACCCATCAGTACGCACTGTAATAGGGAGAGAGACTGCGGTGTGAACACCCATCAGTACGCACTGTAATAGGGATACAGACTGCGGTGTGAACACCCATCAGTACGCACTGTAATAGGGCGGGAGACTGCGGTGTGAACACCCATCAGTACGCACTGTAATAGGGAGGGAGACTGTGGTGTGAACACCCATCAGTACGCACTGTAATAGGGAGAGAGACTGCGGTGTGAACACCCATCAGTACGCACTGTAATAGGGAGGGAGACGGCGGTGTGAACACCCATCAGTACGCACTGTAATAGGGATACAGACTGCGGTGTGAACACCCATCAGTACGCACTGTAATAGGGAGAGAGACTGCGGTGTGAACACCCATCAGTACGCACTGTAATAGGGAGGGAGACTGCGGTGTGAACACCCATCAGTACGCACTGTAATAGGGAGGGAGACTGCGGTGTGAACACCCATCAGTACGCACTGTAATAGGGAGAGAGACTGCGGTGTGAATACCCATCAGTACGCACTGTAATAGGGATACAGACTGCGGTGTGAACACCCATCAGTACGCACTGTAATAGGGCGGGAGACTGCGGTGTGAACACCCATCAGTACACACTGTAATAGGGAGGGAGACTACGGCTTGAACACCCATCAGTACGCACTGTAATAGGGATACAGACTGCGGTGTGAACACCCATCAGTACAGACTGTAATAGGGATACAGACTGCGGTGTGATCACCCATCAGTACGCACTGTAATAGGGATACAGACTGCGGTGTGTACACCCATCAGGACACACTGTAATCGGGATACAGACTGTGGTGTGAACACTCATCAGTACACACTGTAATAGGGAGGGAGACTGCGGTGTGAACACTCATCAGTACGCACTGTAATAGGGATACAGACTGCGGTGTGAACACCCATCAGTACGCACTGTAATAGGGATACAGACTGCGGTGTGAACACCCATCAGTACGCACTGTAATAGGGAGGGAGACTGCGGTGTGAACACCCATCAGTACGCACTGTAATAGGGAGGGAGACTGCGCTGTGAACACCCATCAGTACGCACTGTAATAGGGATACAGACTGCGGTGTGAACACCCATCAGTACGCACTGTAATAGGGAGAGAGACTGCGGTGTGAACACCCATCAGTACGCACTGTAATAGGGATACAGACTGCGGTGTGAACACCCATCAGTACGCACTGTAATAGGGATACAGACTGCGGTGTGAACACCCATCAGTATGCACTGTAATAGGGATACAGACTGCGGTGTGAACACCCATCAGTACGCACCGTAATAAGGAGGGAGACTGCGGTGTGAACACCCATCAGTACGCACTGTAATAGGGATACAGACTGCGGTGTGAACACCCATCAGTACGCACTGTAATAGGGATACAGACTGCGGTGTGAACACCCATCAGTACGCACTGTAATAGGGATACAGACTGCGGTGTGAACACCCATCAGTACGCACTGTAATAGGGATACAGACTGCGGTGTGAACACCCATCAGTACGCACTATAATAGGGAGGGAGACTGCGGTGTGAACACCCATCAGTACGCACTGTAATAGGGATACAGACTGTGGTGTGAACACCCATCAGTACGCACTGTAATAGGGAGGGAGACTGCGGTGTGAACACTCATCAGTACGCACTGTAATAGGGAGGGAGACTGCGGTGTGAACACCCATCAGTACGCACTGTAATAGGGAGGGAGACTGCGGTGTGAACACCCATCAGTACACACTGTAATAGGGAGGGAGACTGCGGTGTGAACACCCATCAATACGCACTGTAAGAGGGAGGGAGACTGCGGTGTGAACACCCATCAGTACGCACTGTAATAGGGATACAGACTGCGGTGTGAACACCCATCAGTACGCACTGTAATAGGGAGGGAGACTGCGGTGTGAGCACCCAACAGTACGCACTGTAATAGGGATACAGACTGCGGTGTGAACACCCATCAGTACACACTGTAATAGGGATACAGACTGCGGTGTGAACACCCATCAGTACGCACTGTAATAGGGATATAGACTGCGGTGTGAACACCCATCAGTACGCACTGTAATAGGGATACAGACTGCGGTGTGAACACCCATCAGTACGCACTGTAATAGGGATATAGACTGCGGTGTGAACACCCATCAGTACGCACTGTAATAGGGAGGGAGACTGCGGTGTGAACACCCATCAGTACGCACTGTAATAGGGAGGGAGACTGTGGTGTGAACACCCATCAGTACGCTCTGTAATAGAGATACAGACTGCGGTGTGAACACCCATCAGTACGCACTGTAATAGGGAGGGAGACTGCGGTGTGAACACCCATCAGTACGCACTGTAATAGGGAGGGAGACTGCGGTGTGAACACACATCAGTACGCACTGTAATAGGGAGGGAGACTGCGGTGTGAACACCCATCAGTACGCACTGTAATAGGGATACAGACTGTGGTGTGAACACCCATCAGTACGCACTGTAATAGCGAGGGAGACTGCGGTGTGAACACCCATCAGTACGCACTGTAATAGGGCGGGAGACTGCGGTGTGAACACACATCAGTACGCACTGTAATAGGGATACAGACTGCGGTGTGAACACCCATCAGTACGCACTGTAATAGGGATACAGACTGCGGTGTGAACACCCATCAGTACACACTGTAATAGGGCGGGAGACTGCGGTGTGAACACCCATCAGTACGCACTGTAATAGGGCGGGAGACTGCGGTGTGAACACCCATCAGTACGCACTGTAATAGGGAGGGAGACTGCGGTGTGAACACACATCAGTACGCACTGTAATAGGGATACAGACTGCGGTGTGAACACCCATCAGTACGTACGGTAATAGGGAGGGAGACTGTGGTGTGAACACCCATCAATACGCTCTGTAATAGGGATACAGACTGCGGTGTGAACACCCATCAGTACACACTGTAATAGGGAGGGAGACTGCGGTGTGTGAACACCCATCAGTACGCACTGTAATAGGGATACAGACTGCGGTGTGAACACCCATCAGTACGCACAGTAATAGGGAGGGAGACTGTGGTGTGAACACCCATCAGTACGCACTGTAATAGGGATACAGACTGCGGTGTGAACACCCATCAGTACGCACTGTAATAGGGAGGGAGACTGCGGTGTGAACACCCATCAGTACGCACTGTAATAGGGATACAGACTGCGGTGTGAACACCCATCAGAACGCACTGTAATAGGGAGAGAGACTGCGGTGTGAACACACATCAGTACGCACTGTAATAGGGAGGGAGACTGCGGTGTGAACACACATCAGTACGCACTGTAATAGGGAGAGAGACTGCGGTGTGAACACCCATCAGTACGCACTGTAATAGGGATACAGACTGCGGTGTGAACACCCATCAGTACGCACTGTAATAGGGAGGGAGACTGCGGTGTGAACACCCATCAGTACGCTCTGTAATAGAGATACAGACTGCGGTGTGAACACCCATCAGTACGCACTGTAATAGGGAGGGAGACGGCGGTGTGAACACCCATCAGTACGCACTGTAATAGGGAGGGAGACTGCGGTGTGAACACCCATCAGTACGCACTGTAATAGGGATACAGACTGCGGTGTGAACACCCATCAGTACGCACTGTAATAGGGAGGGAGACTGCGGTGTGAACACCCATCAGGACACACTGTAATAGGGATACAAACTGCGGTGTGAACACCCATCAGTACGCACTGTAATAGGGAGAGAGACTGCGGTGTGAACACCCATCAGGACACACTGTAATAGGGATACAAACTGCGGTGTGAACACCCATCAGTACGCACTGTAATAGGGAGGGAGACTGCGGTGTGAACACCCATCAGTACGCAATGTAATAGGGAGAGAGACTTCGGTGTGAACAACCATCAGTACGAACTGTTATAGGGAGGAAGACTGCGGTGTGAACACCCATCAGTACGCACTGTAATAGGGATACAGACTGCGGTGTGAACACCCATCAGTACGCACCGTAATAAGGAGGGAGACTGCGGTGTGAACACCCATCAGTACACACTGTAATAGGGATACAGACTGCGGTGTGAACACCCATCAGTACGCACTGTAATAGGGAGAGAGACTGCGGTGTGAACACCCATCAGTACGCACTGTAATAGGGAGGGAGACTGCGGTGTGAACACCCATCAGTACGCACTGTAATAGGGAGGGAGACTGCGGTGTGAACACCCATCAGTACGCACTGTAATAGGGAGAGAGACTGCGGTGTGAACACCCATCAGTACGCACTGTAATAGGGATACAGACTGCGGTGTGAACACCCATCAGTACGCACTGTAATAGGGATACAGACTGCGGTGTGAACACCCATCAGTACGCACTGTAATAGGGAGGGAGACTGCGGTGTGAACACCCATCAGTACGCACTGTAATAGGGCGGGAGACTGCGGTGTGAACACCCATCAGTACGCACTGTAATAGGGATACAGACTGCGGTGTGAACACCCATCAGTACGCACTGTAATAGGGCGGGAGACTGCGGTGTGAACACCCATCAGGACACACTGTAATAGGGATACAGACTGCGGTGTGAACACCCATCAGTACACACTGTAATAGGGAGGGAGACTACGGCTTGAACACCCATCAGTACGCACTGTAATAGGGAGGGAGACTGCGGTGTGAACACCCATCAGTACGCACTGTAATAGGGATACGGACTGCGGTGTGAACACCCATCAGTACGCACTGTAATAGGGATACAGACTGCGGTGTGAACACCCATCAGTACAGACTGTAATAGGGATACAGACTGCGGTGTGATCACCCATCAGTACGCACTGTAATAGGGATACAGACTGCGGTGTGTACACCCATCAGGACACACTGTAATCGGGATACAGACTGTGGTGTGAACACTCATCAGTACGCACTGTAATAGGGAGGGAGACTGCGGTGTGAACACTCATCAGTACGCACTGTAATAGGGAGGGAGACTGCGGTGTGAACACCCATCAGTACGCACTGTAATAGGGATACAGACTGTGGTGTGAACACCCATCAGTACGCACTGTAATAGGGAGGGAGACTGCGGTGTGAACACACATCAGTACGCACTGTAATAGGGAGGGAGACTGCGGTGTGAACACCCATCAGTACGCACTGTAATAGGGAGGGAGACTGCGGTGTGAACACCCATCAGTACACACTGTAATAGGGAGGGAGACTGCGGTGTGAACACCCATCAGTACGCACTGTAATAGGGAGGGAGACTGCGGTGTGAACACCCATCAGTACGCACTGTAATAGGGATACAGACTGCGGTGTGAACACCCATCAGTACGCACTGTAATAGGGAGGGAGACTGCGGTGTGAGCACCCAACAGTACGCACTGTAATAGGGATACAGACTGCGGTGTGAACACCCATCAGTACACACTGTAATAGGGATACAGACTGCGGTGTGAACACCCATCAGTACGCACTGTAATAGGGATATAGACTGCGGTGTGAACACCCATCAGTACGCACTGTAATAGGGATACAGACTGCGGTGTGAACACCCATCAGTACGCACTGTAATAGGGATATAGACTGCGGTGTGAACACCCATCAGTACGCACTGTAATAGGGAGGGAGACTGCGGTGTGAACACCCATCAGTACGCACTGTAATAGGGAGGGAGACTGCCGTGTGAACACCCATCAGTACGCACTGTAATAGGGAGGGAGACTGCGGTGTGAACACCCATCAGTATGCACTGTAATAGGGATACAGACTGCGGTGTGAACACCCATCAGTACGCACTGTAATAGGGAGGGAGACTGCGGTGTGAACACCCATAAGTACGCACTGTAATAGGGAGGGAGACTGCGGTGTGAACACCCATCAGTACGCACTGTAATAGGGAGGGAGACTGCGGTGTGAACACCCATCAGTATGCACTGTAATAGGGAGGGAGACTGCGGTGTGAACACCCATCAGTACGCACTGTAATAGGGAGGGAGACTGCGGTGTGTGAACACCCATCAGTACGCACTGTAATAGGGAGGGAGACTGCGGTGTGTGAACACCCATCAGTACGCACTGTAATAGGGATACAGACTGCGGTGTGAACACCCATCAGTACGCACTGTAATAGGGAGGGAGACTGTGGTGTGAACACCCATCAGTACGCACTGTAATAGGTAGGGAGACTGCGGTGTGAACACCCATCAGTACGCACTGTAATAGGGATACAGACTGCGGTGTGAACACCCATCAGTACGCACAGTAATAGGGAGGGAGACTGTGGTGTGAACACCCATCAGTACGCTCTGTAATAGAGATACAGACTGCGGTGTGAACACCCATCAGTACGCACTGTAATAGGGAGGGAGACTGCGGTGTGAACACCCATCAGTACGCACTGTAATAGGGAGGGAGACTGCGGTGTGAACACACATCAGTACGCACTGTAATAGGGAGGGAGACTGCGGTGTGAACACCCATCAGTACGCACTGTAATAGGGATACAGACTGTGGTGTGAACACCCATCAGTACGCACTGTAATAGCGAGGGAGACTGCGGTGTGAACACCCATCAGTACGCACTGTAATAGGGATACAGACTGCGGTGTGAACACCCATCAGTACGCACTGTAATAGGGCGGGAGACTGCGGTGTGAACACCCATCAGTACGCACTGTAATAGGGATACAGACTGTGGTGTGAACACACATCAGTACGCACTGTAATAGGGATACAGACTGCGGTGTGAACACCCATCAGTACGCACTGTAATAGGGCGGGAGACTGCGGTGTGAACACCCATCAGTACGCACTGTAATAGGGATACAGACTGTGGTGTGAACACACATCAGTACGCACTGTAATAGGGATACAGACTGCGGTGTGAACACCCATCAGTACGTACGGTAATAGGGAGGGAGACTGCGGTGTGAACACCCATAAGTACGCACTGTAATAGGGAGGGAGACTGCGGTGTGTGAACACCCATCAGTACGCAGTGTAATAGGGATACAGACTGCGGTGTGAACACCCATCAGTACGCACTGTAATAGGGAGGGAGACTGTGGTGTGAACACCCATCAGTACGCACTGTAATAGGTAGGGAGACTGCGGTGTGAACACCCATCAGTACGCACTGTAATAGGGATACAGACTGCGGTGTGAACACCCATCAGTGCGCACAGTAATAGGGAGGGAGACTGTGGTGTGAACACCCATCAGTACGCACTGTAATAGGGATACAGACTGCGGTGTGAACACCCATCAGTACGCACTGTAATAGGGATACAGACTGCGGTGTGAACACCCATCAGTACGCACTGTAATAGGGATACAGACTGCGGTGTGAACACCCATCAGTACGCACTGTAATAGGGAGGGAGACTGCGGTGTGAACACCCATCAGTACGCACTGTAATAGGGATACAGACTGCGGTGTGAACACCCATCAGTACGCACTGTAATAGGGATACAGACTGCGGTGTGAACACCCATCAGTACGCACTGTAATAGGGAGGGAGACTGCGGTGTGAACACCCATCAGTACACACTGTAATAGGGATACAGACTGCGGTGTGAACACCCATCAGTACGCACTGTAATAGGGAGGGAGACTGCGGTGTGAACACCCATCAGTACGCACTGTAATAGGGAGGGAGACTGCGGTGTGAACACCCATCAGTACGCACTGTAATAGGGATACAGACTGCGGTGTGAACACCCATCAGTACGCACTGTAATAGGGAGGGAGACTGCGGTGTGAACACCCATCAGTACACACTGTAATAGGGATACAGACTGCGGTGTGAACACCCATCAGTACGCACTGTAATAGGGATACAGACTGCGGTGTGAACACCCATCAGTACGCACTGTAATAGGGAGGGAGACTGCGGTGTGAACACTCATCAGTACACACTGTAATAGGGAGGGAGACTGCGGTGTGAACACCCATCAGTACGCACTGTAATAGGGAGGGAGACTGCGGTGTGAACACCCATCAGTACGCACTGTAATAGGGAGGGAGACTGCGGTGTGAACACCCATCAGTACACACTGTAATAGGGATACAGACTGCGGTGTGAACACCCATCAGTACGCACTGTAATAGGGAGGGAGACTGCGGTGTGAACACCCATCAGTACGCACTGTAATAGGGATACAGACTGCGGTGTGAACACCCATCAGTACGCACTGTAATAGGGATACAGACTGCGGTGTGAACACCCATCAGTACGCACTGTAATAGGGATACAGACTGCGGTGTGTGAACACCCATCAGTACGCACTGTAATAGGGATACAGACTCCGGTGTGAACACCCATCAGTACGCACTGTAATAGGGAGGGAGACTGCGGTGTGAACACCCATCAGTACGCACTGTAATAGGGAGGGAGACTGCGGTGTGAACACCCATCAGTATGCACTGTAATAGAGAGGGAGACTGCGGTGTGAACACCCATCAGTACGCACTGTAATAGGGAGGGAGACTGCGGTGTGTGAACACACATCAGTACGCACTGTAATAGGGAGGGAGACTGCGGTGTGTGAACACCCATCAGTACGCATTGTAATAGGGATACAGACTGCGGTGTGAACACCCATCAGTACGCACTGTAATAGGGAGGGAGACTGTGGTGTGAACACCCATCAGTACGCACTGTAATAGGTAGGGAGACTGCGGTGTGAACACCCATCAGTACGCACTGTAATAGGGATACAGACTGCGGTGTGAACACCCATCAGTACGCACTGTAATAGGGAGGGAGACTGCGGTGTGAACACCCATCAGTACGCAATGTAATAGGGAGAGAGACTTCGGTGTGAACAACCATCAGTACGAACTGTTATAGGGAGGGAGACTGCGGTGTGAACACCCATCAGTACGCACTGTAATAGGGATACAGACTGCGGTTTGAACACCCATCAGTACGCACCGTAATAAGGAGGGAGACTGCGGTGTGAACACCCATCAGTACACACTGTAATAGGGATACAGACTGCGGTGTGAACACCCATCAGTACGCACTGTAATAGGGAGGGAGACTGCGGTGTGAACACCCATCAGTACGCACTGTAATAGGGAGGGAGACTGCGGTGTGAACACCCATCAGTACGCACTGTAATAGGGAGGGAGACTGCGGTGTGAACACCCATCAGTACGCACTGCAATAGGGAGAGAGACTGCGGTGTGAACACCCATCAGTACGCACTGTAATAGGGAGGGAGACTGCGGTGTGAACACTCATCAGAACGCACTGTAATAGGGATACAGACTGCGGTGTGAACACCCATCAGTACGCACTGTAATAGGGAGGGAGACTGCGGTGTGAACACCCATCAGTACGCAATGTAATAGGGAGAGAGACTTCGGTGTGAACAACCATCAGTACGAACTGTTATAGGGAGGGAGACTGCGGTGTGAACACCCATCAGTACGCACTGTAATAGGGATACAGACTGCGGTGTGAACACCCATCAGTACGCACCGTAATAAGGAGGGAGACTGCGGTGTGAACACCCATCAGTACACACTGTAATAGGGATACAGACTGCGGTGTGAACACCCATCAGTACGCACTGTAATAGGGAGAGAGACTGCGGTGTGAACACCCATCAGTACGCACTGTAATAGGGATACAGACTGCGGTGTGAACACCCATCAGTACGCACTGTAATAGGGAGAGAGACTGCGGTGTGAACACCCATCAGTACGCACTGTAATAGGGATACAGACTGCGGTGTGAACACCCATCAGTACGCACTGTAATAGGGATACAGACTGCGGTGTGAACACCCATCAGTATGCACTGTAATAGGGATACAGACTGCGGTGTGAACACCCATCAGTACGCACCGTAATAAGGAGGGAGACTGCGGTGTGAACACCCATCAGTACACACTGTAATAGGGATACAGACTGCGGTGTGAACACCCATCAGTACGCACTGTAATAGGGAGAGAGACTGCGGTGTGAACACCCATCAGTACGCACTGTAATAGGGATACAGACTGCGGTGTGAACACCCATCAGTACGCACTGTAATAGGGCGGGAGACTGCGGTGTGAACACCCATCAGTACGCACTGTAATAGGGAGGGAGACTGTGGTGTGAACACCCATCAGTACGCACTGTAATAGGGAGAGAGACTGCGGTGTGAACACCCATCAGTACGCACTGTAATAGGGAGGGAGACTGCGGTGTGAACACCCATCAGTACGCACTGTAATAGGGATACAGACTGCGGTGTGAACACCCATCAGTACGCACTGTAATAGGGAGAGAGACTGCGGTGTGAACACCCATCAGTACGCACTGTAATAGGGAGGGAGACTGCGGTGTGAACACCCATCAGTACGCACTGTAATAGGGAGGGAGACTGCGGTGTGAACACCCATCAGTACGCACTGTAATAGGGAGAGAGACTGCGGTGTGAATACCCATCAGTACGCACTGTAATAGGGATACAGACTGCGGTGTGAACACCCATCAGTACGCACTGTAATAGGGCGGGAGACTGCGGTGTGAACACCCATCAGTACACACTGTAATAGGGAGGGAGACTACGGCTTGAACACCCATCAGTACGCACTGTAATAGGGATACAGACTGCGGTGTGAACACCCATCAGTACAGACTGTAATAGGGATACAGACTGCGGTGTGATCACCCATCAGTACGCAC
The DNA here is from genome assembly GCF_047496795.1 of Chiloscyllium punctatum. Taxonomy (NCBI): domain Eukaryota; kingdom Metazoa; phylum Chordata; class Chondrichthyes; order Orectolobiformes; family Hemiscylliidae; genus Chiloscyllium; species Chiloscyllium punctatum. The sequence continues at coordinate 4,258,198 of NC_092774.1, forward strand.
TGTAATAGGGATACAGACTGCGGTGTGTACACCCATCAGGACACACTGTAATCGGGATACAGACTGTGGTGTGAACACTCATCAGTACACACTGTAATAGGGAGGGAGACTGCGGTGTGAACACTCATCAGTACGCACTGTAATAGGGATACAGACTGCGGTGTGAACACCCATCAGTACGCACTGTAATAGGGATACAGACTGCGGTGTGAACACCCATCAGTACGCACTGTAATAGGGAGGGAGACTGCGGTGTGAACACCCATCAGTACGCACTGTAATAGGGAGGGAGACTGCGCTGTGAACACCCATCAGTACGCACTGTAATAGGGATACAGACTGCGGTGTGAACACCCATCAGTACGCACTGTAATAGGGAGAGAGACTGCGGTGTGAACACCCATCAGTACGCACTGTAATAGGGATACAGACTGCGGTGTGAACACCCATCAGTACGCACTGTAATAGGGATACAGACTGCGGTGTGAACACCCATCAGTATGCACTGTAATAGGGATACAGACTGCGGTGTGAACACCCATCAGTACGCACCGTAATAAGGAGGGAGACTGCGGTGTGAACACCCATCAGTACGCACTGTAATAGGGATACAGACTGCGGTGTGAACACCCATCAGTACGCACTGTAATAGGGATACAGACTGCGGTGTGAACACCCATCAGTACGCACTGTAATAGGGATACAGACTGCGGTGTGAACACCCATCAGTACGCACTGTAATAGGGATACAGACTGCGGTGTGAACACCCATCAGTACGCACTATAATAGGGAGGGAGACTGCGGTGTGAACACCCATCAGTACGCACTGTAATAGGGATACAGACTGTGGTGTGAACACCCATCAGTACGCACTGTAATAGGGAGGGAGACTGCGGTGTGAACACTCATCAGTACGCACTGTAATAGGGAGGGAGACTGCGGTGTGAACACCCATCAGTACGCACTGTAATAGGGAGGGAGACTGCGGTGTGAACACCCATCAGTACACACTGTAATAGGGAGGGAGACTGCGGTGTGAACACCCATCAATACGCACTGTAAGAGGGAGGGAGACTGCGGTGTGAACACCCATCAGTACGCACTGTAATAGGGATACAGACTGCGGTGTGAACACCCATCAGTACGCACTGTAATAGGGAGGGAGACTGCGGTGTGAGCACCCAACAGTACGCACTGTAATAGGGATACAGACTGCGGTGTGAACACCCATCAGTACACACTGTAATAGGGATACAGACTGCGGTGTGAACACCCATCAGTACGCACTGTAATAGGGATATAGACTGCGGTGTGAACACCCATCAGTACGCACTGTAATAGGGATACAGACTGCGGTGTGAACACCCATCAGTACGCACTGTAATAGGGATATAGACTGCGGTGTTAACACCCATCAGTACGCACTGTAATAGGGAGGGAGACTGCGGTGTGAACACCCATCAGTACGCACTGTAATAGGGAGGGAGACTGTGGTGTGAACACCCATCAGTACGCTCTGTAATAGAGATACAGACTGCGGTGTGAACACCCATCAGTACGCACTGTAATAGGGAGGGAGACTGCGGTTTGAACACCCATCAGTACGCACTGTAATAGGGAGGGAGACTGCGGTGTGAACACACATCAGTACGCACTGTAATAGGGAGGGAGACTGCGGTGTGAACACCCATCAGTACGCACTGTAATAGGGATACAGACTGTGGTGTGAACACCCATCAGTACGCACTGTAATAGCGAGGGAGACTGCGGTGTGAACACCCATCAGTACGCACTGTAATAGGGCGGGAGACTGCGGTGTGAACACACATCAGTACGCACTGTAATAGGGATACAGACTGCGGTGTGAACACCCATCAGTACGCACTGTAATAGGGAGGGAGACTGCGGTGTGAACACCCATCAGTACGCACTGTAATAGGGATACAGACTGCGGTGTGAACACCCATCAGTACACACTGTAATAGGGCGGGAGACTGCGGTGTGAACACCCATCAGTACGCACTGTAATAGGGCGGGAGACTGCGGTGTGAACACCCATCAGTACGCACTGTAATAGGGAGGGAGACTGCGGTGTGAACACACATCAGTACGCACTGTAATAGGGATACAGACTGCGGTGTGAACACCCATCAGTACGTACGGTAATAGGGAGGGAGACTGTGGTGTGAACACCCATCAATACGCTCTGTAATAGGGATACAGACTGCGGTGTGAACACCCATCAGTACACACTGTAATAGGGAGGGAGACTGCGGTGTGTGAACACCCATCAGTACGCACTGTAATAGGGATACAGACTGCGGTGTGAACACCCATCAGTACGCACTGTAATAGGGAGGGAGACTGTGGTGTGAACACCCATCAGTACGCACTGTAATAGGTAGGGAGACTGCGGTGTGAACACCCATCAGTACGCACTGTAATAGGGATACAGACTGCGGTGTGAACACCCATCAGTACGCACAGTAATAGGGAGGGAGACTGTGGTGTGAACACCCATCAGTACGCACTGTAATAGGGATACAGACTGCGGTGTGAACACCCATCAGTACGCACTGTAATAGGGAGGGAGACTGCGGTGTGAACACCCATCAGTACGCACTGTAATAGGGATACAGACTGCGGTGTGAACACCCATCAGAACGCACTGTAATAGGGAGAGAGACTGCGGTGTGAACACACATCAGTACGCACTGTAATAGGGAGGGAGACTGCGGTGTGAACACACATCAGTACGCACTGTAATAGGGAGAGAGACTGCGGTGTGAACACCCATCAGTACGCACTGTAATAGGGATACAGACTGCGGTGTGAACACCCATCAGTACGCACTGTAATAGGGAGGGAGACTGCGGTGTGAACACCCATCAGTACGCTCTGTAATAGAGATACAGACTGCGGTGTGAACACCCATCAGTACGCACTGTAATAGGGAGGGAGACGGCGGTGTGAACACCCATCAGTACGCACTGTAATAGGGAGGGAGACTGCGGTGTGAACACCCATCAGTACGCACTGTAATAGGGATACAGACTGCGGTGTGAACACCCATCAGTACGCACTGTAATAGGGAGGGAGACTGCGGTGTGAACACCCATCAGGACACACTGTAATAGGGATACAAACTGCGGTGTGAACACCCATCAGTACGCACTGTAATAGGGAGAGAGACTGCGGTGTGAACACCCATCAGGACACACTGTAATAGGGATACAAACTGCGGTGTGAACACCCATCAGTACGCACTGTAATAGGGAGGGAGACTGCGGTGTGAACACCCATCAGTACGCAATGTAATAGGGAGAGAGACTTCGGTGTGAACAACCATCAGTACGAACTGTTATAGGGAGGAAGACTGCGGTGTGAACACCCATCAGTACGCACTGTAATAGGGATACAGACTGCGGTGTGAACACCCATCAGTACGCACCGTAATAAGGAGGGAGACTGCGGTGTGAACACCCATCAGTACACACTGTAATAGGGATACAGACTGCGGTGTGAACACCCATCAGTACGCACTGTAATAGGGAGAGAGACTGCGGTGTGAACACCGATCAGTACGCACTGTAATAGGGAGGGAGACTGCGGTGTGAACACCCATCAGTACGCACTGTAATAGGGAGGGAGACTGCGGTGTGAACACCCATCAGTACGCACTGTAATAGGGAGAGAGACTGCGGTGTGAACACCCATCAGTACGCACTGTAATAGGGATACAGACTGCGGTGTGAACACCCATCAGTACGCACTGTAATAGGGATACAGACTGCGGTGTGAACACCCATCAGTACGCACTGTAATAGGGAGGGAGACTGCGGTGTGAACACCCATCAGTACGCACTGTAATAGGGCGGGAGACTGCGGTGTGAACACCCATCAGTACGCACTGTAATAGGGATACAGACTGCGGTGTGAACACCCATCAGTACGCACTGTAATAGGGCGGGAGACTGCGGTGTGAACACCCATCAGGACACACTGTAATAGGGATACAGACTGCGGTGTGAACACCCATCAGTACACACTGTAATAGGGAGGGAGACTACGGCTTGAACACCCATCAGTACGCACTGTAATAGGGAGGGAGACTGCGGTGTGAACACCCATCAGTACGCACTGTAATAGGGATACGGACTGCGGTGTGAACACCCATCAGTACGCACTGTAATAGGGATACAGACTGCGGTGTGAACACCCATCAGTACAGACTGTAATAGGGATACAGACTGCGGTGTGATCACCCATCAGTACGCACTGTAATAGGGATACAGACTGCGGTGTGTACACCCATCAGGACACACTGTAATCGGGATACAGACTGTGGTGTGAACACTCATCAGTACGCACTGTAATAGGGAGGGAGACTGCGGTGTGAACACTCATCAGTACGCACTGTAATAGGGAGGGAGACTGCGGTGTGAACACCCATCAGTACGCACTGTAATAGGGATACAGACTGTGGTGTGAACACCCATCAGTACGCACTGTAATAGGGAGGGAGACTGCGGTGTGAACACACATCAGTACGCACTGTAATAGGGAGGGAGACTGCGGTGTGAACACCCATCAGTACGCACTGTAATAGGGAGGGAGACTGCGGTGTGAACACCCATCAGTACACACTGTAATAGGGAGGGAGACTGCGGTGTGAACACCCATCAGTACGCACTGTAATAGGGAGGGAGACTGCGGTGTGAACACCCATCAGTACGCACTGTAATAGGGATACAGACTGCGGTGTGAACACCCATCAGTACGCACTGTAATAGGGAGGGAGACTGCGGTGTGAGCACCCAACAGTACGCACTGTAATAGGGATACAGACTGCGGTGTGAACACCCATCAGTACACACTGTAATAGGGATACAGACTGCGGTGTGAACACCCATCAGTACGCACTGTAATAGGGATATAGACTGCGGTGTGAACACCCATCAGTACGCACTGTAATAGGGATACAGACTGCGGTGTGAACACCCATCAGTACGCACTGTAATAGGGATATAGACTGCGGTGTGAACACCCATCAGTACGCACTGTAATAGGGAGGGAGACTGCGGTGTGAACACCCATCAGTACGCACTGTAATAGGGAGGGAGACTGCCGTGTGAACACCCATCAGTACGCACTGTAATAGGGAGGGAGACTGCGGTGTGAACACCCATCAGTACGCACTGTAATAGGGATACAGACTGCGGTGTGAACACCCATCAGTACGCACTGTAATAGGGAGGGAGACTGCGGTGTGAACACCCATAAGTACGCACTGTAATAGGGAGGGAGACTGCGGTGTGAACACCCATCAGTACGCACTGTAATAGGGAGGGAGACTGCGGTGTGAACACCCATCAGTATGCACTGTAATAGGGAGGGAGACTGCGGTGTGAACACCCATCAGTACGCACTGTAATAGGGAGGGAGACTGCGGTGTGTGAACACCCATCAGTACGCACTGTAATAGGGAGGGAGACTGCGGTGTGTGAACACCCATCAGTACGCACTGTAATAGGGATACAGACTGCGGTGTGAACACCCATCAGTACGCACTGTAATAGGGAGGGAGACTGTGGTGTGAACACCCATCAGTACGCACTGTAATAGGTAGGGAGACTGCGGTGTGAACACCCATCAGTACGCACTGTAATAGGGATACAGACTGCGGTGTGAACACCCATCAGTACGCACAGTAATAGGGAGGGAGACTGTGGTGTGAACACCCATCAGTACGCTCTGTAATAGAGATACAGACTGCGGTGTGAACACCCATCAGTACGCACTGTAATAGGGAGGGAGACTGCGGTGTGAACACCCATCAGTACGCACTGTAATAGGGAGGGAGACTGCGGTGTGAACACACATCAGTACGCACTGTAATAGGGAGGGAGACTGCGGTGTGAACACCCATCAGTACGCACTGTAATAGGGATACAGACTGTGGTGTGAACACCCATCAGTACGCACTGTAATAGCGAGGGAGACTGCGGTGTGAACACCCATCAGTACGCACTGTAATAGGGCGGGAGACTGCGGTGTGAACACCCATCAGTACGCACTGTAATAGGGATACAGACTGTGGTGTGAACACACATCAGTACGCACTGTAATAGGGATACAGACTGCGGTGTGAACACCCATCAGTACGCACTGTAATAGGGCGGGAGACTGCGGTGTGAACACCCATCAGTACGCACTGTAATAGGGATACAGACTGTGGTGTGAACACACATCAGTACGCACTGTAATAGGGATACAGACTGCGGTGTGAACACCCATCAGTACGTACGGTAATAGGGAGGGAGACTGCGGTGTGAACACCCATAAGTACGCACTGTAATAGGGAGGGAGACTGCGGTGTGTGAACACCCATCAGTACGCAGTGTAATAGGGATACAGACTGCGGTGTGAACACCCATCAGTACGCACTGTAATAGGGAGGGAGACTGTGGTGTGAACACCCATCAGTACGCACTGTAATAGGTAGGGAGACTGCGGTGTGAACACCCATCAGTACGCACTGTAATAGGGATACAGACTGCGGTGTGAACACCCATCAGTGCGCACAGTAATAGGGAGGGAGACTGTGGTGTGAACACCCATCAGTACGCACTGTAATAGGGATACAGACTGCGGTGTGAACACCCATCAGTACGCACTGTAATAGGGATACAGACTGCGGTGTGAACACCCATCAGTACGCACTGTAATAGGGAGGGAGACTGCGGTGTGAACACCCATCAGTACGCTCTGTAATAGAGATACAGACTGCGGTGTGAACACCCATCAGTACGCACTGCAATAGGGAGGGAGACTGCGGTGTGAACACCCATCAGTACGCACTGTAATAGGGAGGGAGACTGCGGTGTGAACACCCATCAGTACGCACTGTAATAGGGAGGGAGACTGCGGTGTGAACACCCATCAGTACACACTGTAATAGGGATACAGACTGTGGTGTGAACACCCATCAGTACGCACTGTAATAGCGAGGGAGACTGCGGTGTGAACACCCATCAGTACGCACTGTAATAGGGATACAGACTGTGGTGTGAACACACATCAGTACGCACTGTAATAGGGATACAGACTGCGGTGTGAACACCCATCAGTACGTACTGTAATAGGGAGGGAGACTGCGGTGTGAACACCCATAAGTACGCACTGTAATAGGGATACAGACTGCGGTGTGAACACCCATCAGTACGCACTGTAATAGGGAGGGAGACTGCGGTGTGTGAACACCCATCAGTACGCACTGTAATAGGGATACAGACTGCGGTGTGAACACCCATCAGTACACACTGTAATAGGGAGGGAGACTGCGGTGTGTGAACACCCATCAGTACGCACTGTCATAGGGATACCGACTGCGGTGTGTGAACACCCATCAGTACGCACTGTAATAGGGAGGGAGACTGTGGTGTGAACACCCATCGGTACGCACTGTAATAGGGAGAGAGACTGCGGTGTGAACACCCATCAGTACGCACTGTAATAGGGAGGGAGACTGCGGTGTGAACACCCATCAGTACGCACTGTAATAGGGATACAGACTGCGGTGTGAACACCCATCAGTACGCACTGTAAGAGGGATACAGACTGCGGTGTGAACACCCATCAGTACGCACTGTAATAGGGAGGGAGACTGCGGTGTGAACACCCATCAGTACGCACTGTAATCGGGATACAGACTGCGGTGTGAACACCCATCAGTACGCACTGTATTAGGGATACAGACTGCGGTGTGAACACCCATCAGTACGCACTGTAATAGGGAGGGAGACTGCGGTGTGAACACCCATCAGTACGCACTGTAATAGGGAGGGAGACTGCGGTGTGAACACCCATTAGTACGCACTGTAATGGGGAGGGAGACTGCGGTGTGAACACCCATCAATACGCACTGTAATAGGGATACAGACTGCGGTGTGAACACCCATCAGTACGCACTGTAATAGGGAGGGAGACTGCGGTGTGAACACCCATCAGTACGCACTGTAATAGGGATACAGACTGCGGTGTGAACACCCATCAGTACGCACTGTAATAGGGATACAGACTGCGGTGTGAACACCCATCAGTACGCACTGTAATAGGGAGGGAGACTGCGGTGTGAACACCCATCAGTACGCACTGTAATAGGGAGGGAGGCTGCGGTGTGAACACCCATCAGGACACACTGTAATAGGGAGGGAGACTGTGGTGTGAACACCCATCAATACGCTCTGTAATAGGGATACAGACTGCGGTGTGAACACCCATCAGTACGCACTGTAATAGGGAGGGAGACTGCGTTGTGAACACCCATCAGTACGCACTGTAATAGGGAGGGAGACTGCGGTGTGAACACCCATCAATACGCTCTGTAATAGGGATACAGACTGCGGTGTGAACACCCATCAGTACGCACTGTAATCGGGATACAGACTGCGGTGTGAACTCCCAACTGTACGCACTGTAATAGGGATACAGACTGCGGTGTGAACACCCATCAGTACGCACTGTAATAGGGAGGGAGACTGCGGTGTGAACACCCATCAGTACGCACTGTAATAGGGAGGGAGACTGCGGTGTGAACACCCATCAGTACGCACTGTAATAGGGATACAGACTGCGGTGTGAACACCCATCAGTACGCACTGTAATAGGGATACAGACTGCGGTGTGAACACCCATCAGTACGCACTGTAATAGGGAGGGAGACTGCGGTGTGAACACCCATCAGTACGCACTGTAATAGGGATACAGACTGCGGTGTGAACACCCATCAGTACGCACTGTAATAGGGAGGGAGACTGCGGTGTGAACAACCATCAGTACGCACTGTAATAGGGATACAGACTGCGGTGTGAACACCCATCAGTACACACTGTAATAGGGATACAGACTGCGGTGTGAACACCCATCAGTACACACTGTAATAGGGATACAGACTGCGGTGTGAACACCCATCAGTACGCACTGTAATAGGGATACAGACTGCGGTGTGAACACCCATCAGTACGCACTGTAATAGGGATACAGACTGCGGTGTGAACACCCATCAGTACGCACTGTAATAGGGAGGGAGACTGCGGTGTGAACACCCATCAGTACGCACTGTAATAGGGATACAGACTGCGGTGTGAACACCCATCAGTACGCACTGTAATAGGGAGGGAGACTGCGGTGTGAACACCCATCAGTACGCACTGTAATAGGGATACAGACTGCGGTGTGAATACCCATCAGTACGCACTGTAATAGGGAGGGAGACTGCGGTGTGAACACCTATCAGTACGCACTGTAATAGGGATACAGACTGCGGTGTGAACACCCATCAGTAAACACTGTAATAGGGAGGGAGACTGCGGTGTGAACACCCATCAGTACGCACTGTAATAGGGAGGGAGACTGCGGTGTGAACACCCATCAGTACACACTGTAATAGGGATACAGACTGTGGTGTGAACACCCATCAGTACGCACTGTAATAGCGAGGGAGACTGCGGTGTGAACACCCATCAGTACGCACTGTAATAGGGATACAGACTGTGGTGTGAACACACATCAGTACGCACTGTAATAGGGATACAGACTGCGGTGTGAACACCCATCAGTACGTACTGTAATAGGGAGGGAGACTGCGGTGTGAACACCCATAAGTACGCACTGTAATAGGGATACAGACTGCGGTGTGAACACCCATCAGTACGCACTGTAATAGGGAGGGAGACTGCGGTGTGTGAACACCCATCAGTACGCACTGTAATAGGGATACAGACTGCGGTGTGAACACCCATCAGTACACACTGTAATAGGGAGGGAGACTGCGGTGTGTGAACACCCATCAGTACGCACTGTCATAGGGATACCGACTGCGGTGTGTGAACACCCATCAGTACGCACTGTAATAGGGAGGGAGACTGTGGTGTGAACACCCATCGGTACGCACTGTAATAGGGAGAGAGACTGCGGTGTGAACACCCATCAGTACGCACTGTAATAGGGAGGGAGACTGCGGTGTGAACACCCATCAGTACGCACTGTAATAGGGATACAGACTGCGGTGTGAACACCCATCAGTACGCACTGTAAGAGGGATACAGACTGCGGTGTGAACACCCATCAGTACGCACTGTAATAGGGAGGGAGACTGCGGTGTGAACACCCATCAGTACGCACTGTAATCGGGATACAGACTGCGGTGTGAACACCCATCAGTACGCACTGTATTAGGGATACAGACTGCGGTGTGAACACCCATCAGTACGCACTGTAATAGGGAGGGAGACTGCGGTGTGAACACCCATCAGTACGCACTGTAATAGGGAGGGAGACTGCGGTGTGAACACCCATTAGTACGCACTGTAATGGGGAGGGAGACTGCGGTGTGAACACCCATCAATACGCACTGTAATAGGGATACAGACTGCGGTGTGAACACCCATCAGTACGCACTGTAATAGGGAGGGAGACTGCGGTGTGAACACCCATCAGTACGCACTGTAATAGGGATACAGACTGCGGTGTGAACACCCATCAGTACGCACTGTAATAGGGATACAGACTGCGGTGTGAACACCCATCAGTACGCACTGTAATAGGGAGGGAGACTGCGGTGTGAACACCCATCAGTACGCACTGTAATAGGGAGGGAGGCTGCGGTGTGAACACCCATCAGGACACACTGTAATAGGGAGGGAGACTGTGGTGTGAACACCCATCAATACGCTCTGTAATAGGGATACAGACTGCGGTGTGAACACCCATCAGTACGCACTGTAATAGGGAGGGAGACTGCGTTGTGAACACCCATCAGTACGCACTGTAATAGGGAGGGAGACTGCGGTGTGAACACCCATCAATACGCTCTGTAATAGGGATACAGACTGCGGTGTGAACACCCATCAGTACGCACTGTAATCGGGATACAGACTGCGGTGTGAACTCCCAACTGTACGCACTGTAATAGGGATACAGACTGCGGTGTGAACACCCATCAGTACGCACTGTAATAGGGAGGGAGACTGCGGTGTGAACACCCATCAGTACGCACTGTAATAGGGAGGGAGACTGCGGTGTGAACACCCATCAGTACGCACTGTAATAGGGATACAGACTGCGGTGTGAACACCCATCAGTACGCACTGTAATAGGGATACAGACTGCGGTGTGAACACCCATCAGTACGCACTGTAATAGGGAGGGAGACTGCGGTGTGAACACCCATCAGTACGCACTGTAATAGGGATACAGACTGCGGTGTGAACACCCATCAGTACGCACTGTAATAGGGAGGGAGACTGCGGTGTGAACAACCATCAGTACGCACTGTAATAGGGATACAGACTGCGGTGTGAACACCCATCAGTACACACTGTAATAGGGATACAGACTGCGGTGTGAACACCCATCAGTACACACTGTAATAGGGATACAGACTGCGGTGTGAACACCCATCAGTACGCACTGTAATAGGGATACAGACTGCGGTGTGAACACCCATCAGTACGCACTGTAATAGGGATACAGACTGCGGTGTGAACACCCATCAGTACGCACTGTAATAGGGAGGGAGACTGCGGTGTGAACACCCATCAGTACGCACTGTAATAGGGATACAGACTGCGGTGTGAACACCCATCAGTACGCACTGTAATAGGGAGGGAGACTGCGGTGTGAACACCCATCAGTACGCACTGTAATAGGGATACAGACTGCGGTGTGAATACCCATCAGTACGCACTGTAATAGGGAGGGAGACTGCGGTGTGAACACCTATCAGTACGCACTGTAATAGGGATACAGACTGCGGTGTGAACACCCATCAGTAAACACTGTAATAGGGAGGGAGACTGCGGTGTGAACACCCATCAGTACGCACTGTAATAGGGATACAGACTGCGGTGTGAACACCCATCAGTACGCACTGTATTAGGGAGGGAGACTGCGGTGTGAACACCCATCAGTACGCACTGTAATAGGGATACAGACTGCGGTGTGAACACCCATCAGTACGCACTGTAATAGGGAGGGAGACTGCGGTGTGAACACCCATCAGTACGCACTGTAATAGGGAGGGAGACTGCGGTGTGAACACCCATCAGTACGCACTGTAATAGGGATTCAGACTGCGGTGTGAACACCCATCAGTACGCACTGTAATAGGGAGGGAGACTGCGGTGTGAACACCCATCAGTACGCACTGTAATAGGGATACAGACTGCGGTGTGAACACCCATCAGTACGCACTGTAATAGGGATACAGACTGCGGTGTGAACACCCATCAGTACGCACTGTAATAGGGAGGGAGACTGCGGTGTGAACACCCATCAGTACGCAGTGTAATAGGGATACAGACTGCGGTGTGAACACCCATCAGTACGCACTGTAATAGGGATACAGGCTGCGGTGTTAACACCCATCAGTACGCACTGTAATAGGGATACAGACTGCGGTGTAAACACCCATCAGTACGCACTGTAATAGCGAGGGAGACTGCGGTGTAAACACCCATCAGTACGCACTGTAATAGCGAGGGAGACTGCGGTGTGAACACCCATCAGTACGCACTGTAATCGGGAGGGAGACTGCGGTGTGAACACCCATCAGTACGCACTGTTATAGGGAGGGAGACTGCGGTGTGAACACCCATCAGTACGCACTGTAATAGGGATACAGACTGCGGTGTGAACACCCATCAGTACGCACTGTAATAGGGATACAAACTGCGGTGTGAACACCCATCAGTACGCACTGTAATAGGGATATAGACTGCGGTGTGAACACCCATCAGTACGCACTGTAATAGGGAGGGAGACTGCGGTGTGAACACCCATCAGTACGCACTGTAAGAGGGAGGGAGACTGCGGTGTGAACACCCATCAGTACGCACTGTAATAGGGATTCAGACTGCGGTGTGAACACCCATCAGTACGCACTGTATTAGGGAGAGAGACTGCGGTGTGAACACCCATCAGTACACACTGTAATAGGGATACAGACTGCGGTGTGAACACCCATCAGTACGCACTGTAATAGGGAGGGAGACTGCTGTGTGAACACCCATCAGTACGCACTGTAATAGGGATACAGACTGCGGTGTGAACACCCATCAGTACGCACTGTAATAGGGATACAGACTGCGGTGTGAACACCCATCAGCACGCACTGTAATAGGGATACAGACTGCGGTGTGAACACCCATCAGTACGCACTGTAATAGGGCGGGAGACTGCGGTGTGAACACCCATCAGTACGCACTGTAATAGGGATACAGACTGCGGTGTGAACACCCATCAGTACGCACTGTAATAGGGAGGGAGACTGCGGTGTGAACACCCATCAGTACGCACTGTAATAGGGAGGGAGACTGCGGTGTGAACACCCATCAGTACGCACTGTAATAGGGAGGGAGACTACGGCGTGAACACCCATCAGTACGCACTGTAATAGGGATACAGACTGCGGTGTGAACACCCATCAGTACGCACTGTAATAGCGAGGGAGACTGCGGTGTGAACACCCATCAGTACGCACTGTAATCGGGAGGGAGACTGCGGTGTGAACACCCATCAGTACGCACTGTTATAGGGAGGGAGACTGCGGTGTGAACACCCATCAGTACGCACTGTAATAGGGATACAGACTGCGGTGTGAACACCCATCAGTACGCACTGTAATAGGGATACAAACTGCGGTGTGAACACCCATCAGTACGCACTGTAATAGGGATATAGACTGCGGTGTGAACACCCATCAGTACGCACTGTAATAGGGAGGGAGACTGCGGTGTGAACACCCATCAGTACGCACTGTAAGAGGGAGGGAGACTGCGGTGTGAACACCCATCAGTACGCACTGTAATAGGGATACAGACTGCGGTGTGAACACCCATCAGTACGCACTGTATTAGGGAGAGAGACTGCGGTGTGAACACCCATCAGTACACACTGTAATAGGGATACAGACTGCGGTGTGAACACCCATCAGTACGCACTGTAATAGGGAGGGAGACTGCTGTGTGAACACCCATCAGTACGCACTGTAATAGGGATACAGACTGCGGTGTGAACACCCATCAGTACGCACTGTAATAGGGATACAGACTGTGGTGTGAACACCCATCAGTACGCACTGTAATAGGGATACAGACTGCGGTGTGAACACCCATCAGTACGCACTGTAATAGGGCGGGAGACTGCGGTGTGAACACCCATCAGTACGCACTGTAATAGGGATACAGACTGCGGTGTGAACACCCATCAGTACGCACTGTAATAGGGAGGGAGACTGCGGTGTGAACACCCATCAGTACGCACTGTAATAGGGAGGGAGACTGCGGTGTGAACACCCATCAGTACGCACTGTAATAGGGAGGGAGACTACGGCGTGAACACCCATCAGTACGCACTGTAATAGGGATACAGTCTGCGGTGTGAACACCCATCAGTACGCACTGTAATAGGGAGGGAGACTGCGGTGTGAACACCCATCAGTACGCACTGTAATAGGGAGGGAGACTGCGGTGTGAACACCCATCAGTACGCACTGTAATAGGGAGGGAGACTGCGGTGTGAACACCCATCAGGACACACTGTAATAGGGATACAGACTGCGGTGTGAACACCCATCAGTACGCACTGTAATAGGGAGGGAGACTGCGGTGTGAACACCCATCAGTACGCACTGTAATAGGGATACAGACTGCGGTGTGAACACCCATCAGTACGCACTGTAATAGGGATAAAGACTGCGGTGTGAACACCCATCAGTACGCACTGTAATAGGGAGGGAGACTGCGGTGTGAACACCCATCAGTACGCACTGTAATAGGGAGGGAGACTGCGGTGTGAACACCCATCAGTACGCACTGTAATAGGGAGGGAGACTGCGGTGTGAACACCCATCAGTACGCACTGTAATAGGGATACAGACTGTGGTGTGAACACCCATCAGTACGCACTGTTATAGTGAGGGAGACTGCGGTGTGAACACCCATCAGTACGCACTGTAATAGGGAGGGAGACTTCGGTGTGAACACCCATCAGTACGCACTGTAATAGGGAGGGAGACTGCGGTGTGAACACCCATCAGTACGCACTGTAATAGGGATACAGACTGCGGTGTGAACACCCATCAGGACACACTGTAAGAGGGATACAGACTGTGGTGTGAACACCCATCAGTACGCACTGTAATAGGGAGGGAGACTGCGGTGTGAACACCCATCAGTACGCACTGTAATAGGGAGGGAGACTGCGGTGTGAACACCCATCAGTACACACTGTAATAGGGATACAGACTGCGGTGTGAACACCCATCAGTACGCACTGTAATAGGGAGGGAGACTGCGGTGTGAACACCCATCAGTACGCACTGTAATAGGGATACCGACTGCGGTGTGAACCCCCATCAGTACGCACTGTAATAGGGAGGGAGACTGCGGTGTGAACACCCATCAGTACACACTGTAATAGGGATACAGACTGCGGTGTGAACACCCATCAGTACGCACTGTAATAGAGATACAGACTGCGGTGTGAACACCCATCAGTACGCACTGTAACAGGGATACAGACTGCGGTGTGAACACACATCAGTACGCACTGTAATAGGGATACAGACTGCGGTGTGAACACCCATCAGTACGCACTGTAATAGGGAGGGAGACTGCGGTGTGAACACCCATCAGTACGCACTGTAATAGGGATACAGACTGCGGTGTGAACACCCATCAGTACGCACTGTAATAGGGAGGGAGACTGCAGTGTGAACACCCATCAGTACACACTGTAATAGGGATACAGACTGCGGTGTGAACACCCATCAGTACGCTCTGTAATAGGGAGGGAGACTGCGGTGTGAACACCCATCAGTACGCATTGTAATAGGGAGGGAGACTGCGGTGTGAACACCCATCAGTACGCACTGTAATAGGGATACAGACTGCGGTGTGAACACCCATCAGTACGCACTGTAATAGGGATACAGACTGCGGTGTGAACACCCATCAGTACGCACTGTAATAGGGAGGGAGACTGCGGTGTGAACACCCATCAGTACACACTGTAATAGGGATACAGACTGCGGTGTGAACACCCATCAGTACGCTCTGTAATAGGGAGGGAGACTGCGGTGTGAACACCCATCAGTACGCACTGTAATAGGGAGGGAGACTGCGGTGTGAACACCCATCAGTACGCACTGTAATAGGGATACAGACTGCGGTGTGAACACCCATCAGTACGCACTGTCATAGGGATACAGACTGCGGCGTGAACACCCATCAGTACGCACTGTAATAGGGAGGGAGACTGCGGTGTGAACACCCATCAGTACGCACTGTAATAGTGATACAGACTGCGGTGTGAACACCCATAAGAACGCACTGTAATAGGGAGGGAGACTGCGGTGTGAATACCCATCAGTACGCACTGTAATAGGGATACAGACTGCGGTGGGAACACCCATCAGTACGCAGTGTAATAGGGATACAGACTGCGGTGTGAACACCCATCAGTACACACTGTAATAGGGATACAGACTGCGGTGTGAATACCCATCAGTACGCACTGTAATAAGGAGGGAGACTGCGGTGTGAACACCCATCAGTACGCACTGTAATAGGGATACAGACTGCGGTGGGAACACCCATCAGTACGCAGTGTAATAGGGATACAGACTGCGGTGTGAACACCCATCAGTACGCACTGTAATAGGGATACAGACTGCGGTGTGAACACCCATCAGTACGCACTGTAATAGGGATACAGACTGCGGTGTGAACACCCATCAGTACGCACTGTAATAGGGAGGGAGACTGCGGTGTGAACACCCATCAGTACGCAGTGTATTAGGGATACAGACTGCGGTGTGAACACCCATCAGTACACACTGTAATAGGGATACAGACTGCGGTGTGAACACCCATCAGTACGCAGTGTATTAGGGATACAGACTGCGGTGTGAACACCCATCAGTACACACTGTAATAGAGATACAGACTGCGGTGTGAACACCCATCAGTACACACTGTAATAGGGAGGGAGACTGCGGTGTGAACACCCATCAGTACGCACTGTAATAGGGAGAGAGACTGCGGTGTGAACACCCATCAGTACGAACTGTTATAGGGATACAGACTGCGGTGTGAACACCCATCAGTACGCACTGTAATAGGGATACAGACTGTGGTGTGAACACCCATCAGTACGCACTGTAATAGGGAGGGAGACTGCGGTGTGAACACTCATCAGTACGCACTGTAATAGGGAGGGAGACTGCGGTGTGAACACCCATCAGTACGCACTGTAATAGGGATACAGACTGCGGTGTGAACACCCATCAGTACGCACTGTAATTGGGATACAGACTGCGGTGTGAACACCCATCAGTACGCACTGTAATACGGATACAGACTGCGGTGTGAACACCCATCAGTACGCACTGCAATAGGGATACAGACTGTGGTGTGAACACCCATCAGTACGCACTGTAATAGGGATACAGACTGCGGTGTGAACACCCATCAGTACGCACTGTAATAGGGATACAGACTGCGGTGTGAACACCCATCAGTACGCACTGTAATAGGGAGGGAGACTGCGGTGTGAACACCCATCAGTACGCACTGTAATAGGGATACAGACTGCGGTGTGAACACCCATCAGTACGCACTGTAATAGGGATACAGACTGCGGTGTGAACACCCATCAGTACGCACTGTAATAGGGAGGGAGACTGCGGTGTGAACACCCATCAGTACGCACTGTAATAGGGATACAGACTGCGGTGTGAACACCCATCAGAACGCACTGTAATAGGGAGGGAGACTGCGGTGTGAATACCCATCAGTACGCACTGTAATAAGTAGGGAGACTGCGGTGTGAACACCCATCAGAACGCACTGTAATAGGGAGGGAGACTGCGGTGTGAACACCCATCAGTACACACTGTAATAGGGAGGGAGACTGCGGTGTGAACACCCATCAGTACACACTGTAATAGGGATACAGACTGCGGTGTGAACACCCATCAGTACGCACTGTAATAGGGATACAGACTGCGGTGTGAACACCAATCAGTACACACTGTAATAGGGATACAGACTGCGGTGTGAACACCCATCAGTACGCACTGTAATAGGGATACAGACTGCGGTGTGAACACCCATCAGTACGCACTGTAATAGGGAGGGAGACTGCGGTGTGAACACCCATCAGTACGCACTGTAATAGGGAGGGAGACTGCGGTTTGAACACCCATCAGTACACACTGTAATAGGGATACAGACTGTGGTGTGAACACCCATCAGTACGCACTGTAATAGAGGGGGAGACTGCGGTTTGAACACCCATCAGTATACACTGTAATAGGGATACAGACTGCGGTGTGAACACCCATCAGTACGCACTGTAATAGGGATACAGACTGCGGTGTGAACACCCATCAGTACGCACTGTAATAGGGATACAGACTGCGGTGTGAACACCCATCAGTACGCACTGTAATAGGGATACAGACTGCCGTGTGAACACCCATCAGTACGCACTGTAATAGGGAGGGAGACTGCGGTGTGAACACCCATCAGTACGAACTGTTATAGGGATACAGACTGCGGTGTGAACACCCATCAGTACGCACTGTAATAGGGAGGGAGACTGCGCTGTGAGCACTCATCAGTACACACTGTAATAGGGATACAGACTGCGGTGTGAACACCCATCAGTACGCACTGTAATAGGGATACAGACTGCGGTGTGAACACCCATCAGTACGCACTGTAATAGGGATACAGACTGCGGTGTGAACACCCATCAGTACGCACTGTAATAGGGATACAGACTGCGGTGTGAACACCCATCAGTACGCACTGTAATAGGGATACAGACTGCGGTGTGAACAGCCATCAGTACGCACTGTAATAGGGATACAGACTGCGGTGTGAACACCCATCAGTACGCACTGTAATAGGGATACAGACTGCGGTGTGAACACCCATCAGTACGCACTGTAATAGGGATACAGACTGCGGTGTGAACACCCATCAGTACGCACTGCAATAGGGATACAGACTGCGGTGTGAACATCCATCAGTACGCACTGTAATAGGGGTACAGACTGCGGTGTGAACACCCATCAGTACGCACTGTAATAGGGAGGGAGACTGCGGTGTGAACACCCATCAGTACGCACTGTAATAGGGATACAGACTGCGGTGTGAACACCCATCAGTACGCACTGTAATAGGGATACAGACTGCGGTGTGAACACCCATCAGTACACACTGTAATAGGGATACAGACTGCGGTGTGAACACCCATCAGTACACACTGTAATAGGGATACAGACTGCGGTGTGAACACTCATCAGTACGCACTGTAATAGGGAGGGAGACTGCGGTGTGTACACCCATCAGTACGCACTGTAATAGGGAGAGAGACTGCGGTGTGAACACCCATCAGTACGCACTGTAATAGGGAGGGAGACTGCGGTGTGAACACCCATCAGTACGCACTGTAATAGGGAGGGAGACTGCGGTGTGAACACCCATCAGTACGCACTGTAATAGGGAGGGAGACTGCGGTGTGAACACCCATCAGTACGCACTGTAATAGGGATACAGACTGCGGTGTGAACACCCATCAGTACGCACTGTAATAGGGATACAGACTGCGGTGTGAACACCCATCAGTACGCACTGTAATAGGGAGGGAGACTGCGGTGTGAACACCCATCAGTACGCACTGTAATAGGGATACAGACTGTGGTGTGAACACCCATCAGTACGCACAGTAATAGGGATACAGACTGCGGTGTGAACACCCATCAGTACGCACTGTAATAGGGAGGGAGACTGCGGTCTGAACACCCATCAGTACGCACTGTAATAGGGCGGGAGACTGCGGTGTGAACACCCATCAGTACGCACTGTAATAGGGATACAGACTGCGGTGTGAACACCCATCAGTACGCACTGTAATAGGGATACAGACTGCGGTGTGAACACCCATCAGTACACACTGTAATAGGGGGTGCAGACTGCGGTGTGAACACCCATCAGTACGCACTGTAATAGGGATACCGACTGCGGTGTGAACACCCATCAGTACGCACTGTAATAGGGAGGGAGACTGCGGTGTGAACACCCATCAGTACGCACTGTAATAGGGATACAGACTGCGGTGTGAACACCCATCAGTACGCACTGTAATAGGGATACAGACTGCGGTGTGAACACCCATCAGTACGCACTGTAATAGGGATAAAGACTGCGGTGTGAACACCCATCAGTACGCACTGTAATAGGGAGGGAGACTGCGGTGTGAACACCCATCAGTACGCACTGTAATAGGGAGGGAGACTGCGGGGTGAACACCCATCAGTACGCACTGTAATAGGGAGGGAGACTGCGGTGTGAACACCCATCAGGACACACTGTAATAGGGATACAGACTGCGGTGTGAACACCCATCAGTACGCACTGTAATAGGGAGGGAGACTGCGGTGTGAACACCCATCAGTACGCACTGTAATAGGGATACAGACTGCGGTGTGAACACCCATCAGTACGCACTGTAATAGGGATAAAGACTGCGGTGTGAACACCCATCAGTACGCACTGTAATAGGGAGGGAGACTGCGGTGTGAACACCCATCAGTACGCACTGTAATAGGGAGGGAGACTGCGGTGTGAACACCCATCAGTACGCACTGTAATAGGGAGGGAGACTTCGGTGTGAACACCCATCAGTACGCACTGTAATAGGGAGGGAGACTGCGGTGTGAACACCCATCAGTACGCACTGTAATAGGGATACAGACTGCGGTGTGAACACCCATCAGGACACACTGTAAGAGGGATACAGACTGTGGTGTGAACACCCATCAGTACGCACTGTAATAGGGAGGGAGACTGCGGTGTGAACACCCATCAGTACGCACTGTAATAGGGAGGGAGACTGCGGTGTGAACACCCATCAGTACACACTGTAATAGGGATACAGACTGCGGTGTGAACACCCATCAGTACGCACTGTAATAGGGAGGGAGACTGCGGTGTGAACACCCATCAGTACGCACTGTAATAGGGATACCGACTGCGGTGTGAACCCCCATCAGTACGCACTGTAATAGGGAGGGAGACTGCGGTGTGAACACCCATCAGTACACACTGTAATAGGGATACAGACTGCGGTGTGAACACCCATCAGTACGCACTGTAATAGAGATACAGACTGCGGTGTGAACACCCATCAGTACGCACTGTAATAGGGATACAGACTGCGGTGTGAACACACATCAGTACTCACTGTAATAGGGATACAGACTGCGGTGTGAACACCCATCAGTACGCACTGTAATAGGGAGGGAGACTGCGGTGTGTGAACACCCATCAGTACGCACTGTAATAGGGATACAGACTGCGGTGTGAACACCCATCAGTACGCACTGTAATAGGGAGGGAGACTGCAGTGTGAACACCCATCAGTACACACTGTAATAGGGATACAGACTGCGGTGTGAACACCCATCAGTACGCTCTGTAATAGGGAGGGAGACTGCGGTGTGAACACCCATCAGTACGCACTGTAATAGGGATACAGACTGCGGTGTGAACACCCATCAGTACGCACTGTAATAGGGAGGGAGACTGCGGTGTGAACACCCATCAGTACGCACTGTAATAGGGAGGGAGACTGCGGTGTGAACACCCATCAGTACACACTGTAATAGGGATACAGACTGCGGTGTGAACACCCATCAGTACGCTCTGTAATAGGGAGGGAGACTGCGGTGTGAACACCCATCAGTACGCACTGTAATAGGGAGGGAGACTGCGGTGTGAACACCCATCAGTACGCACTGTAATAGGGATACAGACTGCGGTGTGAACACCCATCAGTACGCACTGTCATAGGGATACAGACTGCGGCGTGAACACCCATCAGTACGCACTGTAATAGGGAGGGAGACTGCGGTGTGAACACCCATCAGTACGCACTGTAATAGTGATACAGACTGCGGTGTGAACACCCATCAGAACGCACTGTAATAGGGAGGGAGACTGCGGTGTGAATACCCATCAGTACGCACTGTAATAAGGAGGGAGACTGCGGTGTGAACACCCATCAGTATGCACTGTAATAGGGATACAGACTGCGGTGTGAACACCCATCAGTACGCACTGTAATAGGGAGGGAGACTGCGGTGTGAACACCCATCAGTACGCACTGTAATAGGGATACAGACTGCGGTGTGAACACCCATCAGTACGCACTGTAATAGGGAGGGAGACTGCGGTGTGAACACCCATCAGTACGCACTGTAATAGGGACACAGACTGCGGTGTGAACACCCATCAGTACGCACTGTAATAGGGAGGGAGACTGCGGTGTGAACACCCATCAGTACGCAGTGTATTAGGGATACAGACTGCGGTGTGAACACCCATCAGTACACACTGTAATAGGGATACAGACTGCGGTGTGAACACCCATCAGTACGCAGTGTATTAGGGATACAGACTGCGGTGTGAACACCCATCAGTACACACTGTAATAGAGATACAGACTGCGGTGTGAACACCCATCAGTACACACTGTAATAGGGAGGGAGACTGCGGTGTGAACACCCATCAGTACGCACTGTAATAGGGAGAGAGACTGCGGTGTGAACACCCATCAGTACGAACTGTTATAGGGATACAGACTGCGGTGTGAACACCCATCAGTACGCACTGTAATAGGGATACAGACTGTGGTGTGAACACCCATCAGTACGCACTGTAATAGGGAGGGAGACTGCGGTGTGAACACTCATCAGTACGCACTGTAATAGGGAGGGAGACTGCGGTGTGAACACCCATCAGTACGCACTGTAATAGGGATACAGACTGCGGTGTGAACACCCATCAGTACGCACTGCAATTGGGATACAGACTGCGGTGTGAACACCCATCAGTACGCACTGTAATACGGATACAGACTGCGGTGTGAACACCCATCAGTACGCACTGCAATAGGGATACAGACTGTGGTGTGAACACCCATCAGTACGCACTGTAATAGGGATACAGACTGCGGTGTGAACACCCATCAGTACGCACTGTAATAGGGATACAGACTGCGGTGTGAACACCCATCAGTACGCACTGTAATAGGGAGGGAGACTGCGGTGTGAACACCCATCAGTACACACTGTAATAGGGATACAGACTGCGGTGTGAACACCCATCAGTACGCACTGTAATAGGGATACAGACTGCGGTGTGAACACCCATCAGTACGCACTGTAATAGGGAGGGAGACTGCGGTGTGAACACCCATCAGTACGCACTGTAATAGGGATACAGACTGCGGTGTGAACACCCATCAGTACGCACTGTAATAGGGAGGGAGACTGCGGTGTGAATACCCATCAGTACGCACTGTAATAAGGAGGGAGACTGCGGTGTGAACACCCAACAGAACGCATTGTAATAGGGAGGGAGACTGCGGTGTGAACACCCATCAGTACGCACTGTAATAGGGAGGGAGACTGCGGTGTGAACACCCATCAGTACGCACTGTAATAGGGAGGGAGACTGCGGTTTGAACACCCATCAGTACGCACTGTAATAGGGAGGGAGACTGCGGTGTGAACACCCATCAGTACGCACTGTAATAGGGAGAGAGACTGCGGTGTGAACACCCATCAGTACGCACTGTAATAGGGATACGGACTGCGGTGTGAACACCCATCAGTACGCACTGTAAGAGGGAGGGAGACTGCGGTGTGAACACCCATCAGTACACACTGTAATAGGGATACAGACTGTGGTGTGAACACCCATCAGTACGCACTGTAATAGGGAGGGAGACTGCGGTTTGAACACCCATCAGTATACACTGTAATAGGGATACAGACTGCGGTGTGAACACCCATCAGTACGCACTGTAATAGGGATACAGACTGCGGTGTGAACACCCATCAGTACGCACTGTAATAGGGATACAGACTGCGGTGTGAACACCCATCAGTACGCACTGTAATAGGGATACAGACTGCGGTGTGAACACCCATCAGTACGCACTGTAATAGGGAGGGAGACTGCGGTGTGAACACCCATCAGTACGCACTGTAATAGGGAGGGAGACTGCGCTGTGAGCACTCATCAGTACACACTGTAATAGGGATACAGACTGCGGTGTGAACACCCATCAGTACGCACTGTAATAGGGATACAGACTGCGGTGTGAACACCCATCAGTACGCACTGTAATAGGGATACAGACTGCGGTGTGAACACCCATCAGTACGCACTGTAATAGGGATACAGACTGCGGTGTGAACACCCATCAGTACGCACTGTAATAGGGATACAGACTGCGGTGTGAACACCCATCAGTACGCACTGTAATAGGGATACAGACTGCGGTGTGAACACCCATCAGTACGCACTGCAATAGGGATACAGACTGCGGTGTGAACATCCATCAGTACGCACTGTAATAGGGGTACAGACTGCGGTGTGAACACCCATCAGTACGCACTGTAATAGGGAGGGAGACTGCGGTGTGAACACCCATCAGTACGGACTGTAATAGGGATACAGACTGCGGTGTGAACACCCATCAGTACGCACTGTAATAGGGATACAGACTGCGGTGTGAACACCCATCAGTACGCACTGTAATAGGGATACAGACTGCGGTGTGAACACCCATCAGTACACACTGTAATAGGGATACAGACTGCGGTGTGAACACCCATCAGTACGCACTGTAATAGGGAGGGAGACTGCGGTGTGTACACCCATCAGTACGCACTGTAATAGGGAGAGAGACTGCGGTGTGAACACCCATCAGTACGCACTGTAATAGGGAGGGAGACTGCGGTGTGAACACCCATCAGTACGCACTGTAATAGGGAGGGAGACTGCGGTGTGAACACCCATCAGTACGCACTGTAATAGGGAGGGAGACTGCGGTGTGAACACCCATCAGTACGCACTGTAATAGGGATACAGACTGCGGTGTGAACACCCATCAGTACACACTGTAATAGTGATACAGACTGCGGTGTGAACACCCATCAGTACGCACTGTAATAGGGAGGGAGACTGCGGTGTGAACACCCATCAGTACGCACTGTAATAGGGAGGGAGACTGCGGTGTGAACACCCATCAGTACGCACTGTAATAGGGAGGGAGACTGCGGTGTGAACACCCATCAGTACGCACTGTAATAGGGATACAGACTGCGGTGTGAACACCCATCAGTACGCACTGTAATAGGGATACAGACTGCGGTGTGAACACCCATCAGTACGCACTGTAATAGGGAGGGAGACTGCGGTGTGAACACCCATCAGTACGCACTGTAATAGGGATACAGACTGTGGTGTGAACACCCATCAGTACGCACTGTAATAGGGATACAGACTGCGGTGTGAACACCCATCAGTACGCACTGTAATAGGGAGGGAGACTGCGGTGTGAACACCCATCAGTACGCACTGTAATCGGGCGGGAGACTGCGGTGTGAACACCCATCAGTACGCACTGTAATAGGGATACAGACTGCGGTGTGAACACCCATCAGTACGCACTGTAATAGGGATACAGACTGCGGTGTGAACACCCATCAGTACACACTGTAATAGGGGGTGCAGACTGCGGTGTGAACACCCATCAGTACGCACTGTAATAGGGATACCGACTGCGGTGTGAACACCCATCAGTACGCACTGTAATAGGGAGGGAGACTGCGGTGTGAACACCCATCAGTACGCACTGTAATAGGGATACAGACTGCGGTGTGAACACCCATCAGTACGCACTGTAATAGGGATACAGACTGCGGTGTGAACACCAATCAGTACGCACTGTAATAGGGATACAGACTGCGGTGTGAACACCCATCAGTACGCACTGTAATAGGGAGGGAGACTGCGGTGTGAACACCCATCAGTACGCACTGTAATAGGGGGAGAGGATGCCCGTTGTCAGGAGTTGGTTAATGCTGTGTTTTTGTGCTGTGGTAGTGTTTTTTGGTGAATTCGGTGTTCCTCCTTTGCCTGGCCTGCAGCTGTCTCTTTGCTGAGCTGTGTTCCAGCCCCTTTTCCCTTGGCGCATGGTTTGTTGTTTGAATGTTTTCTGGGCTCTGTTCTGTCTCTCTAGGCAGAGGGGTGGGGGGGAATTGTCACGAGTTTGATGGTTTTGAACGCTGGTCCAAATCCAAAAAGATGAGCGTTGCTTTTTCGATGAGGTCAGACAGAGGACAAGAAACATAAATGGATCCATGTTTATATCTGCAAATATTCCTCCATGTAGAGAGAGAGAGAGAGAGAGAGAGAGAGAGAGAGAGGGAGAGAGGGAGAGAGGGAGAGAGGGAGAGAGGGAGAGAGGGAGAGAGGGAGAGAGGGAGAGAGGGAGAGAGGGAGAGAGGGAGATTAAAATCCACCTCTTGGATTGAGGAGATGGGCTTCTGTCCCTATATTCTGTAGGGGTTGGGTGTGAGATTGCAGTCATGTTGGCGAGTGAGAGAGAGTGAGAGTGGGAGTGCGAGAGAGAG
>NC_092774.1:4289761-4362854 GCF_047496795.1 Chiloscyllium punctatum
CCCACAGCACCCACTCCCTCAGCACTGACCCACACCCACAGCACCCACTCCCTCAGCACTGACCCTCACCCACAGCCCCCACTCCCTCAGCACTGACCCACACCCACAGCACCCACTCCCTCAGCACTGACCCTCACCCACAGCACCCACTCCCTCAGCACTGACCCTCACCCACAGCAGCAATTCCCTCAGAGCTGACCCTCACCCACAGCACCCACTCCCTCAGCACTGACCCTCACCCACAGCACCCACTCCCTCAGCACTGACCCTCCCACAGCACCCACTCCCTCAGCACTGACCCTCACCCACAGCACCCACTCCCTCAGCACTGACCCTCCCACAGCACCCACTCCCTCAGCACTGACCCACACCCACAGCACCCACCCCTCAGAGCTGACCCTCACCCACAGCACCCACTCCCTCAGAGCTGACCCACACCCACAGCACCCACTCCCTCAGCACTGACCCTGACCCACAGCACCCTCTCCCACAGCACTGACCCTCACCCACAGCACCCACTCCCTCAGAGCTGACCCTGACCCACAGCACCCTCTCCCTCAGCACTGACCCTCCCACAGCACCCACTCCCTCAGAGCAGACCCTCACCCACAGCACCCACTCCCTCAGCACTGACCCTCCCACAGCACCCTCTCCCTCAGCACTGACCCTCCCACAGCACCCACTCCCTCAGCACTGACCCACACCCACAGCACCCACTCCCTCAGCACTGACCCACACCCACAGCACCCACTCCCTCAGAGCAGACCCTGACCATAACACCCGCTCCCTCAGACTGACCCTGACCCACAGCACCCACTCCCTCAGAGCAGACCCTGACCATAACACCCGCTCCCTCAGACTGACCCACACCCACAGCACCCACTCCCTCAGAGCTGACCCTCACCCACAGCACCCTCTCCCTCAGCACTGACCCTCACCCACAGCCCCCACTCCCTCAGCACTGACCCACACCCACAGCACCCACTCCCTCAGCACTGACCCACACCCACAGCACCCACTCCCTCAGCACTGACAAACACCCACAGCACCCACTCCCTCAGCACTGACCCTCACCCACAGCACCCACTCCCTCAGCACTGACCCACACCCACAGCACCCACTCCCTCAGCACTGACCCACACCCACAGCACCCACTCCCTCAGCACTGACCCTCACCCACAGCCCCCACTCCCTCAGCACTGACCCTCACCCACAGCCCCCACTCCCTCAGCACTGACCCACACCAAGAGCACCCACTCCCTCAGCACTTACCCTGACCCACAGCACCCTCTCCCTCAGCACTGACCCTCACCCACAGCACCCACTCCCTCAGCACTTACCCTGACCCACAGCACCCACTCCCTCAGCACTGACCCACACCCACAGCATCCACTCCATCAGCACTGACCCTCACCCACAGCCCCCACTCCCTCAGCACTGACCCTCACCCACAGCACCCACTCCTTCAGAGCTGACCCACACCCACAGCACCCACTCCCTCAGCACTGACCCTCACCCACAGCACCCTCTCCCTCAGCACTGACCCACACCCACAGCACCCACTCCCTCAGCACTGACCCACAGCACCCACTCCCTCAGCACTGACCCTCACCCACAGCACCCTCTCCCTCAGCACTGACCCTCACCCACAGCACCCACTCCCTCAGCACTGACCCTCACCCACAGCCCCCACTCCCTCAGCACTGACCCACACCCACAGCACCCACTCCCTCAGCACTGACCCAAACCCACAGCACCCACTCCCTCAGCACTGACCCTCACCCACAGCACCCACTCCCTCAGAGCGGACCCTCCCACAGCCCCCACTCCCTCAGCACTGACCCACACCCACAGCACCCACTCCCTCAGCACTGACCCTCACCCACAGCACCCACTCCCTCAGCACTGACCATCACCCACAGCACCCACTCCCTCAGCACTGACCCTCCCACAGCCCCCACTCCCTCAGCGCTGACCCACACCCACAGCACCCACTCCCTCAGAGCAGACCCACACACACAGCACCAACTCCCTCAGAGCTGACCCACACCCACAGCACCCTCTCCCTCAGCACTGACCCTCCCACAGCACCCACTCCCTCAGCACTGACCCACACCCACAGCACCCACTCCCTCAGAGCTGACCCTGACCCACAGCACCCACTCCCTCAGAGCTGACCCTGACCCACAGCACCCACTCCCTCAGCACTGACCCACACCCACAGCACCCACTCCCTCAGCACTGACCCACACCCACAGCACCCTCTCCCTCAGCACTGACCCACACCCACAGCACCCTCTCCCTCAGCACTGACCCACACCCACAGCACCCACTCCCTCAGCACTGACCCACACCCACAGCACCCACTCCCTCAGCACTGACCCTCACCCACAGCACCCACTCCCTCAGCACTGACCCTCCCACAGCACCCACTCCCTCAGCACTGACCCTCACCCACAGCCCCCACTCCCTCAGCACTGACCCTCACCCACAGCACCCACTCCCTCAGCACTGACCCTCACCCACAGCACCCACTCCCTCAGCACTGACCCTCACCCACAGCACCCACTCCCTCAGCACTGACCCTCACCCACAGCCCCCACTCCCTCAGCACTGACCCTCACCCACAGCACCCACTCCCTCAGCACTGACCCTCACCCACAGCACCCACTCCCTCAGCACTGACCCTCACCCACAGCCCCCACTCCCTCAGCACTGACCCTCACCCACAGCACCCACTCCCTCAGCACTGACCCTCACCCACAGCACCCACTCCCTCAGCACTGACCCTCACCCACAGCAGCAACTCCCTCAGAGCTGACCCTCACCCACAGCACCCACTCCCTCAGAGCTGACCCTCACCCACAGCACCCTCTCCCTCAGAGCTGACCCTGACCCACAGCACCCACTCCCTCAGAGCTGACCCTCACCCACAGCACCCACTCCCTCAGCACTGACCCTCACCCACAGCACCCACTCCCTCAGCACTGACCCTCACCCACAGCACCCACTCCCTCAGAGCTGACCCTCACCCACAGCACCCACTCCCTCAGCACTGACCCTCACCCACAGCACCCACTCCCTCAGCACTGACCCTCACCCACAGCACCCACTCCCTCAGCACTGACCCTCCCACAGCCCCCACTCCCTCAGCACTGACCCACACCCACAGCACCCACTCCCTCAGCACTGACCCTCACCCACAGCACCCACTCCCTCAGCACTGACCATCACCCACAGCACCCACTCCCTCAGCACTGACCCTCCCACAGCCCACACTCCCTCAGCACTGACCCACACCCACAGCACCCACTCCCTCAGCACTGACCCTCACCCACAGCACCCTCTCCCTCAGCACTGACCCTCACCCACAGCAGCCTCTCCCTCAGCACTGACCCTCCCACAGCACCCACTCCCTCAGCGCTGACCCACACCCACAGCACCCACTCCCTCAGAGCTGACCCACACCCACAGCACCCTCTCCCTCAGCACTGACACTCCCACAGCACCCACTCCCCCAGCACTGACCCACACCCACAGCACCCACTCCCTCAGAGCTGACCCTGACCCACAGCACCCACTCCCTCAGCACTGACCCTCACCCACAGCACCCACTCCCTCAGCACTGACCCTCACCCACAGCACCCACTCCCTCAGCACTGACCCTCACCCACAGCACCCACTCCCTCAGCACTGAACCTCACCCACAGCACCCACTCCCTCAGCACTGACCCTCCCACAGCACCCACTCCCTCAGCACTGACCCTCACCCACAGCACCCACTCCCTCAGCACTGACCCACACCCACAGCACCCACTCCCTCACCCACAGCACCCACTCCCTCAGCACTGACCCACACCCACAGCACCCACTCCCTCAGCACTGACCCTCCCACAGCACCCACTCCCTCAGCACTGACCCTCACCCACAGCACCCACTCCCTCAGCACTGACCCTCACCCACAGCACCCACTCCCTCAGCACTGACCCTCACCCACAGCACCCTCTCCCTCAGCACTGACCCTCACCCACAGCACCCACTCCCTCAGCACTGACCCTCACCCACAGCACCCACTCCCGCAGCACTGACCCTCACCCACAGCACCCACTCCCTCAGCACTGACCCTCCCACAGCACCCACTCCCTCAGCACTGACCCTCACCCACAGCACCCACTCCCTCGGAACTGACCCTCACCCACAGCACCCACTCCCTCAGCACTGACCCTCACCCACAGCACCCACTCCCTCAGCACTGACCCTCACCCACAGCACCCACTCCCTCAGCAGACACTCCCACAGCACCCTCTCCCTCAGCACTGACCCTCACCCACAGCACCCACTCCCTCAGCACTGACCCTCACCCACAGCACCCACTCCCTCAGCACTGACCCTCACCCACAGCACCCACTCCCTCAGCACTGACCCTCACCCACAGCACCCACTCCCTCAGCACTGACCCTCACCCACAGCACCCACTCCCTCAGCACTGACCCTCCCACAGCACCCTCTCCCTCAGCACTGACCCTCCCACAGCCCCCACTCCCTCGGCACTGAGTTACAGAGTTACAGAGTCTGAGGGACGTTACAGGGTTACAGTGTCTGAGGGACCTCACAGGGTTACAGTGTCTGAGGGACGTTACAGGGTTACAGTGTCTGAGGGAACTCACTGGGTTACAGAGTCTGAGGGACGTTACAGGGTTACAGTGTCTGAGGGAACTCACTGGGTTACAGAGTCTGAGGGACGTTACAGGGTTACAGTGTCTGAGGGACGTTACAGGGTTACAGAGTTTGAGGGACCTCACAGGGTTACAGAGTCTGAGGGACGTTACAGGGTTACAGTGTCTGAGGGACCTCACAGGGTTACAGGGTCTGAGGGACCTCACAGGGTTACAGTGTCTGAGGGACGTTACAGGGTTACAGAGTCTGAGGGACCCCACAGGGTTACAGTGTCTGAGGGACGTTACAGGGTTACAGAGTCTGAGGGACGTTACAGGGTTACAGAGTCTGAAGGACCTAACAGGGTTACAGTGTCTGAGGGACCTCACAGGGTTACAGTGTCTGAGGGACGTTACAGGGTTACAGTGTCTGAGGGACGTTACAGGGTTACAGAGTCTGAGGGACCTCACAGGGTTACAGTGTCTGAGGGACCTTACAGGGTTACAGAGTCTGAGGGACCTCACAGGGTTACAGTGTCTGAGGGACGTTACAGGGTTACAGTGTCTGAGGGACCTCACAGGGTTACAGTGTCTGAGGGACCTCACAGGGTTACAGTGTCTGAGGGACGTTACAGGGTTACAGAGTCTGAGGGACCTCACAGGGTTACAGAGTCTGAGGGACCTCACAGGGTTACAGTGTCTGAGGGACCTTACAGGGTTACAGAGTCTGAGGGACCTCACAGGGTTACAGTGCCTGAGGGACCTCACAGGGTTACAGAGTCTGAGGGCCCTCACAGGGTTACAGTGTCTGAGGGACCTCACAGGGTTACAGTGTCTGAGGGACGTTACAGGGTTACAGAGTCTGAGGGACCTCACAGGGTTACAGAGTCTGAGGGACCTCACAGGGTTACAGTGTCTGAGGGACGTTACAGGGTTACAGTGTCTGAGGGACGTTACAGGGTTACAGAGTCTGAGGGACCTCACAGGGTTACAGAGTCTGAGGGACATTACAGGGTTACAGAGTCTGAGGGACCCCACAGGGTTACAGTGTCTGAGGGACGTTACACGGTTACAGAGTCTGAGGGACGTTACAGGGTTACAGTGTCTGAGGGACCTCACAGGGTTACAGAGTCTGAGGGAACTCACAGGGTTACAGTGTCTGAGGGACCTCACAGGGTTACAGTGTCTGAGGGACGTTACAGGGTTACAGAGTCTGAGGGACGTTACAGGGTTACAGTGTCTGAGGGACCTCACAGGGTTACAGTGTCTGAGGGACCTCACAGGGTTACAGAGTCTGAGGGACGTTACAGGGTTACAGAGTCGGAGGGACCTCACAGGCTTACAGTGTCTGAGGGACGTTACAGGGTTACAGAGTCTGAGGGACCTCACAGGGTTACAGAGTCTGCGGGACCTCACAGGGTTACAGTGTCTGAGGAACGTTACAGGGTTACAGAGTCTGCGGGACCTCACAGGGTTACAGTGTCTGAGGGACGTTACAGGGTTACAGTGTCTGAGGGACCTCACAGGGTTACAGAGTCTGAGGGACCTCACAGGGTTACAGTGTCTGAGGGACGTTACAGGGTTACACAGTCTGAGGGACCTCACAGGGTTACAGTGTCTGAGGGACGTTACAGGGTTACAGAGTCTGAGGGACCTCACAGGGTTACAGTGTCTGAGGGACGTTACAGGGTTACAGAGTCTGAGGGACCTCACAGGGTTACAGAGTCTGAGGGACCTCACAGGGTTACAGTGTCTGTGGGACCTCACAGGGTTACAGAGTCTGAGGGACGTTACAGGGTTACAGTGTCTGAGGGACCTCACAGGGTTACAGTGTCTGAGGGTCCTCACAGGGTTACAGAGTCTGAGGGTCCTCACAGGGTAACAGTGTCTGAGGGACCTCACAGGGTAACAGTGTCTGAGGCACGTTACAGGGTTACAGAGTCTGAGGGACGTTACAGGGTTACAGTGTCTGAGGGTCCTCACAGGGTAACAGAGTCTGAGGGTCCTCACAGGGTAACAGTGTCTGAGGGACCTCACAGGGTAACAGTGTCTGAGGGACGTTACAGGGTTACAGAGTCTGAGGGACGTTACAGGGTTACAGTGTCTGAGGGACGTTACAGGGTTACAGTGTCTGAGGGACCTCACAGGGTTACAGAGTCTGAGGGACCTCACAGGGTTACAGTGTCTGAGGGACCTCACAGGGTTACAGGGTCTGAGGGACCTCACAGGGTTACAGTGTCTGAGGGACGTTACAGGGTTACAGAGTCTGAGGGACCCCACAGGGTTACAGTGTCTGAGGGACCTCACAGGGTTACAGTGTCTGAGGGACGTTACAGGGTTACAGTGTCTGAGGGACGTTACAGGGTTACAGAGTCTGAGGGACCTCACAGGGTTACAGTGTCTGAGGGACCTCACAGGGTTACAGTGTCTGAGGGACCTTACAGGGTTACAGAGTCTGAGGGACCTCACAGGGCTACAGTGTCTGAGGGACCTCACAGGGTTACAGTGTCTGAGGGACGTTACAGGGTTACAGAGTCTGAGGGAACTCACAGGGTTACAGAGTCTGAGGGACCTCACAGGGTTATAGTGTCTGAGGGACGTTACAGGGTTACAGAGTCTGAGGGACGTTACAGGGTTACAGAGTCTGAGGGACCTCACAGGGTTACAGTGTCTGAGGGACGTTACAGGGTTACAGAGTCTGAGGGACCTCGCAGGGTTACAGTGTCTGAGGGACGTTACAGGGTTACACTGTCTGAGGGACCTCACAGGGTTACAGAGTCTGAGGGACCTCACAGGGTTACAGTGTCTGAGGGACGTTACAGGGTTACACAGTCTGAGGGACCTCACAGGGTTACAGTGACTGAGGTACGTTACAGGGTTACAGAGTCTGAGGGACCTCACAGGGTTACAGTGTCTGAGGGACGTTACAGGGTTACAGAGTCTGAGGGACCTCACAGGGTTACAGAGTCTGAGGGACCTCACAGGGTTACAGTGTCTGTGGGACCTCACAGGGTTACAGAGTCTGAGGGACGTTACAGGGTTACAGTGTCTGAGGGACCTCACAGGGTTACAGTGTCTGAGGGTCCTCACAGGGTTACAGAGTCTGAGGGTCCTCACAGGGTAACAGTGTCTGAGGGACCTCACAGGGTAACAGTGTCTGAGGCACGTTACAGGGTTACAGAGTCTGAGGGACGTTACAGGGTTACAGTGTCTGAGGGTCCTCACAGGGTAACAGAGTCTGAGGGTCCTCACAGGGTAACAGTGTCTGAGGGACCTCACAGGGTAACAGTGTCTGAGGGACGTTACAGGGTTACAGAGTCTGAGGGACGTTACAGGGTTACAGTGTCTGAGGGACGTTACAGGGTTACAGTGTCTGAGGGACCTCACAGGGTTACAGAGTCTGAGGGACCTCACAGGGTTACAGTGTCTGAGGGACCTCACAGGGTTACAGGGTCTGAGGGACCTCACAGGGTTACAGTGTCTGAGGGACGTTACAGGGTTACAGAGTCTGAGGGACCCCACAGGGTTACAGTGTCTGAGGGACCTCACAGGGTTACAGTGTCTGAGGGACGTTACAGGGTTACAGTGTCTGAGGGACGTTACAGGGTTACAGAGTCTGAGGGACCTCACAGGGTTACAGTGTCTGAGGGACCTCACAGGGTTACAGTGTCTGAGGGACCTTACAGGGTTACAGAGTCTGAGGGACCTCACAGGGCTACAGTGTCTGAGGGACCTCACAGGGTTACAGTGTCTGAGGGACGTTACAGGGTTACAGAGTCTGAGGGAACTCACAGGGTTACAGAGTCTGAGGGACCTCACAGGGTTATAGTGTCTGAGGGACGTTACAGGGTTACAGAGTCTGAGGGACGTTACAGGGTTACAGAGTCTGAGGGACCTCACAGGGTTACAGTGTCTGAGGGACGTTACAGGGTTACAGAGTCTGAGGGACCTCGCAGGGTTACAGAGTCTGAGGGACGTTACAGGGTTACAGAGTCGGAGGGACCTCACAGGCTTACAGTGTCTGAGGGACGTTACATGGTTACAGAGTCTGAGGGACCTCACAGGGTTACAGAGTCTGCGGGACCTCACAGGGTTACAGTGTCTGAGGGACGTTACAGGGTTACAGAGTCTGCGGGACCTCACAGGGTTACAGTGTCTGAGGGACGTTACAGGGTTACAGTGTCTGAGGGACCTCACAGGGTTACAGAGTCTGAGGGACCTCACAGGGTTACAGTGTCTGAGGGACGTTACAGGGTTACACAGTCTGAGGGACCTCACAGGGTTACAGTGTCTGAGGGACGTTACAGGGTTACAGAGTCTGAGGGACCTCACAGGGTTACAGTGTCTGAGGGACGTTACA
Source organism: Chiloscyllium punctatum (assembly GCF_047496795.1). Lineage (NCBI taxonomy): Eukaryota > Metazoa > Chordata > Chondrichthyes > Orectolobiformes > Hemiscylliidae > Chiloscyllium > Chiloscyllium punctatum. Next base: position 4,298,777 of record NC_092774.1, read on the forward strand.
GGGTTACAGAGTCTGAGGGACCTCACAGGGTTACAGAGTCTGAGGGACCTCACAGGGTTACAGTGTCTGTGGGACCTCACAGGGTTACAGAGTCTGAGGGACGTTACAGGGTTACAGTGTCTGAGGGACCTCACAGGGTTACAGTGTCTGAGGGTCCTCACAGGGTTACAGAGTCTGAGGGTCCTCACAGGGTAACAGTGTCTGAGGGACCTCACAGGGTAACAGTGTCTGAGGGACCTCACAGGGTAACAGTGTCTGAGGCACGTTACAGGGTTACAGAGTCTGAGGGACGTTACAGGGTTACAGTGTCTGAGGGTCCTCACAGGGTAACAGAGTCTGAGGGTCCTCACAGGGTAACAGTGTCTGAGGGACCTCACAGGGTAACAGTGTCTGAGGGACGTTACAGGGTTACAGTGTCTGAGGGACGTTACAGGGTTACAGAGTCTGAGGGACCTCACAGGGTTACAGTGTCTGAGGTACGTTACAGGGTTACAGTGTCTGAGGGACGTTACAGGGTTACAGTGTCTGAGGGACCTCACAGGGTTACAGAGTCTGAGGGACCTCACAGGGTTACAGTGTCTGAGGGACCTCACAGGGTTACAGTGTCTGAGGGACGTTACAGGGTTACAGAGTCTGAGGGACCCCACAGGGTTACAGTGTCTGAGGGACCTCACAGGGTTACAGTGTCTGAGGGACGTTACAGGGTTACAGTGTCTGAGGGACGTTACAGGGTTACAGAGTCTGAGGGACCTCACAGGGTTACAGTGTCTGAGGGACCTCACAGGGTTACAGTGTCTGAGGGACCTTACAGGGCTACAGTGTCTGAGGGACCTCACAGGGTTACAGTGTCTGAGGGACGTTACAGGGTTACAGAGTCTGAGGGAACTCACAGGGTTACAGAGTCTGAGGGACCTCACAGGGTTATAGTGTCTGAGGGACCTCACAGGGTTACAGAGTCTGAGGGACCTCACAGGGCTACAGTGTCTGAGGGACCTCACAGGGTTACAGTGTCTGAGGGACGTTACAGGGTTACAGAGTCTGAGGGAACTCACAGGGTTACAGAGTCTGAGGGACCTCACAGGGTTATAGTGTCTGAGGGACGTTACAGGGTTACAGAGTCTGAGGGACGTTACAGGGTTACAGAGTCTGAGGGACCTCACAGGGTTACAGTGTCTGAGGGACGTTACAGGGTTACAGAGTCTGAGGGACCTCACAGGGTTACAGTGTCTGAGGGACGTTACAGGGTTACAGAGTCTGAGGGAACTCACAGGGTTACAGAGTCAGAGGGACCTCACAGGGTTACAGAGTCTGAGGGACGTTACAGGGTTACAGTGTCTGAGGGACCTCACAGGGTTACAGTGTCTGAGGGTCCTCACAGGGTTACAGAGTCTGAGGGTCCTCACAGGGTAACAGTGTCTGAGGCACGTTACAGGGTTACAGAGTCTGAGGGACGTTACAGGGTTACAGAGTCTGCGGCATCTCACGGGGTTACAGTGTCTGAGGGACCTCACAGGGTTACAGAGTCTGAGGGACGTTACAGGGTTACCGAGTCTGAGGGACCTCACAGGGTTACAGAGTCTGCGGGACCTCACATGGTTACAGTGTCTGAGGGACGTTACAGGGTTACAGAGTCTGCGGGACCTCACAGGGTTACAGTGTCTGAGGGACGTTACAGGGTTACAGTGTCTGAGGGACCTCACAGGGTTACAGAGTCTGAGGGACCTCACAGGGTTACAGTGTCTGAGGGACGTTACAGGGTTACACAGTCTGAGGGACCTCACAGGGTTACAGTGTCTGAGGGACGTTACAGGGTTACAGAGTCTGAGGGACCTCACAGGGTTACAGTGTCTGAGGGACGTTACAGGGTTACAGAGTCTGAGGGACCTCACAGGGTTACAGAGTCTGAGGGACCTCACAGGGTTACAGTGTCTGTGGGACCTCACAGGGTTACAGAGTCTGAGGGACGTTACAGGGTTACAGTGTCTGAGGGACCTCACAGGGTTACAGTGTCTGAGGGTCCTCACAGGGTTACAGAGTCTGAGGGTCCTCACAGGGTAACAGTGTCTGAGGGACCTCACAGGGTAACAGTGTTTGAGGCACGTTACAGGGTTACAGAGTCTGAGGGACGTTACAGGGTTACAGTGTCTGAGGGTCCTCACAGGGTAACAGAGTCTGAGGGTCCTCACAGGGTAACAGTGTCTGAGGGACCTCACAGGGTAACAGTGTCTGAGGGACGTTACAGGGTTACTGTGTCTGAGGGACGTTACAGGGTTACAGAGTCTGAGGGACCTCACAGGGTTACAGTGTCTGAGGTACGTTACAGGGTTACAGTGTCTGAGGGACGTTACAGGGTTACAGTGTCTGAGGGACCTCACAGGGTTACAGAGTCTGAGGGACCTCACAGGGTTACAGTGTCTGAGGGACCTCACAGGGTTACAGGGTCTGAGGGACCTCACAGGGTTACAGTGTCTGAGGGACGTTACAGGGTTACAGAGTCTGAGGGACCCCACAGGGTTACAGTGTCTGAGGGACCTCACAGGGTTACAGTGTCTGAGGGACGTTACAGGGTTACAGTGTCTGAGGGACGTTACAGGGTTACAGAGTCTGAGGGACCTCACAGGGTTACAGTGTCTGAGGGACCTTACAGGGCTACAGTGTCTGAGGGACCTCACAGGGTTACAGTGTCTGAGGGACGTTACAGGGTTACAGAGTCTGAGGGAACTCACAGGGTTACAGGGTCTGAGGGACCTCACAGGGTTACAGTGTCTGAGGGACGTTACAGGGTTACAGAGTCTGAGGGAACTCACAGGGTTACAGAGTCTGAGGGACCTCACAGGGTTACAGAGTCTGAGGGACCTCACAGGGTTACAGGGTCTGAGGGACCTCACAGGGTTACAGTGTCTGAGGGACGTTACAGGGTTACAGAGTCTGAGGGACCCCACAGGGTTACAGTGTCTGAGGGACCTCACAGGGTTACAGTGTCTGAGGGACGTTACAGGGTTACAGTGTCTGAGGGACGTTACAGGGTTACAGAGTCTGAGGGACCTCACAGGGTTACAGTGTCTGAGGGACCTCACAGGGTTACAGTGTCTGAGGGACCTTACAGGGCTACAGTGTCTGAGGGACCTCACAGGGTTACAGTGTCTGAGGGACGTTACAGGGTTACAGAGTCTGAGGGAACTCACAGGGTTACAGAGTCTGAGGGACCTCACAGGGTTATAGTGTCTGAGGGACCTCACAGGGTTACAGAGTCTGAGGGACCTCACAGGGCTACAGTGTCTGAGGGACCTCACAGGGTTACAGTGTCTGAGGGACGTTACAGGGTTACAGAGTCTGAGGGAACTCACAGGGTTACAGAGTCTGAGGGACCTCACAGGGTTATAGTGTCTGAGGGACGTTACAGGGTTACAGAGTCTGAGGGACGTTACAGGGTTACAGAGTCTGAGGGACCTCACAGGGTTACAGTGTCTGAGGGACGTTACAGGGTTACAGAGTCTGAGGGACCTCACAGGGTTACAGTGTCTGAGGGACGTTACAGGGTTACAGAGTCTGAGGGAACTCACAGGGTTACAGAGTCTGAGGGACCTCACAGGGTTACAGAGTCTGAGGGACGTTACAGGGTTACAGTGTCTGAGGGACCTCACAGGGTTACAGTGTCTGAGGGTCCTCACAGGGTTACAGAGTCTGAGGGTCCTCACAGGGTAACAGTGTCTGAGGCACGTTACAGGGTTACAGAGTCTGAGGGACGTTACAGGGTTACAGAGTCTGCGGGATCTCACAGGGTTACAGTGTCTGAGGGACCTCACAGGGTTACAGAGTCTGAGGGACGTTACAGGGTTACAGTGTCTGAGGGACCTCACAGGGTTACAGTGTCTGAGGGACGTTACAGGGTTTCAGAGTCTGAGGGACCTCACAGGGTTACAGTGTCTGAGGGACGTTACAGGGTTACAGAGTCTGCGGGATCTCGCAGGGTTACAGAGTCTGAGGGACCTCGCAGGGTTACAGTGTCTGAGGGACGTTACAGGGTTACAGAGTCTGCGGGATCTCACAGGGTTACAGTGTCTGAGGGACCTCACAGGGTTACAGTGTGTGAGGGACCCCACAGGGTTACAGTGTGTGAGTGACCTAACAGGGTTACAGTGTCTGAGGGACCTCACAGGGTTACAGTGTCTGAGGGACGTTACAGGGTTACAGTGTCTGAGGGACGTTACAGGGTTACAGAGTCTGCGGGATCTCACAGGGTTACAGTGTCTGAGGGACCTCACAGGGTTACAGAGTCTGAGGGACCTCACAGGGTTACAGTGTCTGAGGGACCTCACAGGGTTACAGAGTCTGAGGGACCTCACAGGATTACAGTGTCTGAGGGACCTCACAGGGTTACACAGTCTGCGGGATCTCGCAGGGTTACAGAGTCTGAGGGACCTCGCAGGGTTACAGTGTCTGAGGGACGTTACAGGGCTACAGAGTCTGCGGGATCTCGCAGGGTTACAGTGTCTGAGGGACCTCACAGGGTTACAGGGTCTGAGGGACCTCACAGGGTTACAGTGTCTGAGGGACGTTACAGGGTTACAGAGTCTGAGGGACGTTACAGGGTTACAGAGTCTGAGGGACCTCACAGGGTTACAGTGTCTGAGGGACCTCACAAGGTTACAGTGTCTGAGGGACCGCACAGGGTTACAGAGTCTGAGGGACCTCACAGGGTTACAGTGTCTGAGGGACCGTACAGGGTTACAGAGTCTGAGGGACCTCACAGGGTTACAGTGTCTGAGGGACGTTACAGGGTTACAGAGTCTGAGGGACCCCACAGGGTTACAGTGTCTGAGGGACCTCACAGGGTTACAGTGTCTGAGGGACGTTACAGGGTTACAGAGTCTGAGGGACCTCACAGGGTTACAGTGTCTGAGGGACCTTACAGGGTTACAGAGTCTGAGGGACCTCACAGGGTTACAGTGTCTGAGGGACCTCACAGGGTTACAGAGTCTGAGGGCCCTCACAGGGTTACAGTGTCTGAGGGACCTCACAGGGTTACAGTGTCTGAGGGACGTTACAGGGTTACAGAGTCTGAGGGACCTCACAGGGTTACAGTGTCTGAGGGACGTTACAGGGTTACAGAGTCTGAGGGACCTCACAGGGTTACAGTGTCTGAGGGATCTCACAGGGTTACAGTGTCTGAGGGACGTTACAGGGTTACAGTGTCTGAGGGACCTCACAGGGTTACAGAGTCTGAGAGACCTCACAGGGTTACAGAGTCTGAGGGACGTTACAGGGTTACAGAGTCTGAGGGACCTCACAGGGTTACAGTGTCTGAGGGACGTTACAGGGTTACAGAGTCTGAGGGACCTCACAGGGTTACAGAGTCTGAGGGACCCCACAGGGTTACAGTGTCTGAGGGACGTTACACGGTTACAGAGTCTGAGGGACGTTACAGGGTTACAGTGTCTGAGGGACCTCACAGGGTTACAGAGTCTGAGGGAACTCACAGGGTTACAGTGTCTGAGGGACCTCACAGGGTTACAGTGTCTGAGGGACGTTACAGGGTTACAGAGTCTGAGGGACCCCACAGGGTTACAGTGTCTGAGGGACCTCACAGGGTTACAGTGTCTGAGGGACCTCACAGGGTTACAGAGTCTGAGGGACGTTACAGGGTTACAGAGTCCGAGGGACCTCACAGGCTTACAGTGTCTGAGGGACGTTACAGGGTTACAGAGTCTGAGGGACCTCACAGGGTTACAGAGTCTGCGGGACCTCACAGGGTTACAGTGTCTGAGGGACGTTACAGGGTTACAGAGTCTGCGGGACCTCACAGGGTTACAGTGTCTGAGGGACGTTACAGGGTTACAGTGTCTGAGGGACCTCACAGGGTTACAGTGTCTGAGGGACGTTACAGGGTTACACAGTCTGAGGGACCTCACAGGGTTACAGTGTCTGAGGGACGTTACAGGGTTACAGAGTCTGAGGGACCTCACAGGGTTACAGAGTCTGAGGGACGTTACAGGGTTACAGAGTCTGAGGGACCTCACAGGGTTACAGAGTCTGCGGGACCTCACAGGGTTACAGTGTCTGAGGGACCTCACAGGGTTACAGAGTCTGAGGGACGTTACAGGGTTACCGAGTCTGAGGGACCTCACAGGGTTACAGAGTCTGCGGGACCTCACAGGGTTACAGTGTCTGAGGGACGTTACAGGGTTACAGTGTCTGAGGGACCTCACAGGGTTACAGAGTCTGAGGGACCTCACAGGGTTACAGTGTCTGAGGGACGTTACAGGGTTACAGAGTCTGCGGGACCTCACAGGGTTACAGTGTCTGAGGGACGTTACAGGGTTACAGAGTCTGAGGGACCTCACAGGGTTACAGAGTCTGAGGGACCTCACAGGGTTACAGTGTCTGTGGGACCTCACAGGGTTACAGAGTCTGAGGGACGTTACAGGGTTACAGTGTCTGAGGGACCTCACAGGGTTACAGTGTCTGAGGGTCCTCACAGGGTTACAGAGTCTGAGGGTCCTCACAGGGTAACAGTGTCTGAGGGACCTCACAGGGTAACAGTGTCTGAGGCACGTTACAGGGTTACAGAGTCTGAGGGACGTTACAGGGTTACAGTGTCTGAGGGTCCTCACAGGGTAACAGAGTCTGAGGGTCCTCACAGGGTAACAGTGTCTGAGGGACCTCACAGGGTAACAGTGTCTGAGGGACGTTACAGGGTTACAGTGTCTGAGGGACGTTACAGGGTTACAGAGTCTGAGGGACCTCACAGGGTTACAGTGTCTGAGGTACGTTACAGGGTTACAGTGTCTGAGGGACGTTACAGGGTTACAGTGTCTGAGGGACCTCACAGGGTTACAGAGTCTGAGGGACCTCACAGGGTTACAGTGTCTGAGGGACCTCACAGGGTTACAGGGTCTGAGGGACCTCACAGGGTTACAGTGTCTGAGGGACGTTACAGGGTTACAGAGTCTGAGGGACCCCACAGGGTTACAGTGTCTGAGGGACCTCACAGGGTTACAGTGTCTGAGGGACGTTACAGGGTTACAGTGTCTGAGGGACGTTACAGGGTTACAGAGTCTGAGGGACCTCACAGGGTTACAGTGTCTGAGGGACCTCACAGGGTTACAGTGTCTGAGGGACCTTACAGGGCTACAGTGTCTGAGGGACCTCACAGGGTTACAGTGTCTGAGGGACGTTACAGGGTTACAGAGTCTGAGGGAACTCACAGGGTTACAGAGTCTGAGGGACCTCACAGGGTTATAGTGTCTGAGGGACCTCACAGGGTTACAGAGTCTGAGGGACCTCACAGGGCTACAGTGTCTGAGGGACCTCACAGGGTTACAGTGTCTGAGGGACGTTACAGGGTTACAGAGTCTGAGGGAACTCACAGGGTTACAGAGTCTGAGGGACCTCACAGGGTTATAGTGTCTGAGGGACGTTACAGGGTTACAGAGTCTGAGGGACGTTACAGGGTTACAGAGTCTGAGGGACCTCACAGGGTTACAGTGTCTGAGGGACGTTACAGGGTTACAGAGTCTGAGGGACCTCACAGGGTTACAGTGTCTGAGGGACGTTACAGGGTTACAGAGTCTGAGGGAACTCACAGGGTTACAGAGTCTGAGGGACCTCACAGGGTTACAGAGTCTGAGGGACGTTACAGGGTTACAGTGTCTGAGGGACCTCACAGGGTTACAGTGTCTGAGGGTCCTCACAGGGTTACAGAGTCTGAGGGTCCTCACAGGGTAACAGTGTCTGAGGCACGTTACAGGGTTACAGAGTCTGAGGGACGTTACAGGGTTACAGAGTCTGCGGGATCTCACAGGGTTACAGTGTCTGAGGGACCTCACAGGGTTACAGAGTCTGAGGGACGTTACAGGGTTACAGTGTCTGAGGGACCTCACAGGGTTACAGTGTCTGAGGGACCTCACAGGGTTACAGTGTCTGAGGGACGTTACAGGGTTTCAGAGTCTGAGGGACCTCACAGGGTTACAGTGTCTGAGGGACGTTACAGGGTTACAGAGTCTGCGGGATCTCGCAGGGTTACAGAGTCTGAGGGACCTCGCAGGGTTACAGTGTCTGAGGGACGTTACAGGGTTACAGAGTCTGCGGGATCTCACAGGGTTACAGTGTCTGAGGGACCTCACAGGGTTACAGAGTCTGAGGGACCTCACAGGGTTACAGTGTCTGAGGGACCCCACAGGGTTACAGTGTGTGAGTGACCTAACAGGGTTACAGTGTCTGAGGGACCTCACAGGGTTAAAGTGTCTGAGGGACGTTACAGGGTTACAGTGTCTGAGGGACGTTACAGGGTTACAGAGTCTGCGGGATCTCACAGGGTTACAGTGTCTGAGGGACCTCACAGGGTTACAGAGTCTGAGGGACCTCACAGGGTTACAGTGTCTGAGGGACCTCACAGGGTTACAGAGTCTGAGGGACCTCACAGGATTACAGTGTCTGAGGGACCTCACAGGGTTACACAGTCTGCGGGATCTCGCAGGGTTACAGAGTCTGAGGGACCTCGCAGGGTTACAGTGTCTGAGGGACGTTACAGGGCTACAGAGTCTGCGGGATCTCGCAGGGTTACAGTGTCTGAGGGACCTCACAGGGTTACAGGGTCTGAGGGACCTCACAGGGTTACAGTGTCTGAGGGACGTTACAGGGTTACAGAGTCTGAGGGACGTTACAGGGTTACAGAGTCTGAGGGACCTCACAGGGTTACAGTGTCTGAGGGACCTCACAAGGTTACAGTGTCTGAGGGACCGCACAGGGTTACAGAGTCTGAGGGACCTCACAGGGTTACAGTGTCTGAGGGACCTTACAGGGTTACAGAGTCTGAGGGACCTCACAGGGTTACAGTGTCTGAGGGACGTTACAGGGTTACAGAGTCTGAGGGACCCCACAGGGTTACAGTGTCTGAGGGACCTCACAGGGTTACAGTGTCTGAGGGACGTTACAGGGTTACAGAGTCTGAGGGACCTCACAGGGTTACAGTGTCTGAGGGACCTTACAGGGTTACAGAGTCTGAGGGACCTCACAGGGTTACAGTGTCTGAGGGACCTCACAGGGTTACAGAGTCTGAGGGCCCTCACAGGGTTACAGTGTCTGAGGGACCTCACAGGGTTACAGTGTCTGAGGGACGTTACAGGGTTACAGAGTCTGAGGGACCTCACAGGGTTACAGTGTCTGAGGGACGTTACAGGGTTACAGAGTCTGAGGGACCTCACAGGGTTACAGTGTCTGAGGGATCTCACAGGGTTACAGTGTCTGAGGGACGTTACAGGGTTACAGTGTCTGAGGGACCTCACAGGGTTACAGAGTCTGAGAGACCTCACAGGGTTACAGAGTCTGAGAGACGTTACAGGGTTACAGAGTCTGAGGGACCTCACAGGGTTACAGTGTCTGAGGGACGTTACAGGGTTACAGAGTCTGAGGGACCTCACAGGGTTACAGAGTCTGAGGGACATTACAGGGTTACAGAGTCTGAGGGACCCCACAGGGTTACAGTGTCTGAGGGACGTTACACGGTTACAGAGTCTGAGGGACGTTACAGGGTTACAGTGTCTGAGGGACCTCACAGGGTTACAGAGTCTGAGGGAACTCACAGGGTTACAGTGTCTGAGGGACCTCACAGGGTTACAGTGTCTGAGGGACGTTACAGGGTTACAGAGTCTGAGGGACCCCACAGGGTTACAGTGTCTGAGGGACCTCACAGGGTTACATTGTCTGAGGGACCTCACAGGGTTACAGAGTCTGAGGGACGTTACAGGGTTACAGAGTCCGAGGGACCTCACAGGCTTACAGTGTCTGAGGGACGTTACAGGGTTACAGAGTCTGAGGGACCTCACAGGGTTACAGAGTCTGCGGGACCTCACAGGGTTACAGTGTCTGAGGGACGTTACAGGGTTACAGAGTCTGCGGGACCTCACAGGGTTACAGTGTCTGAGGGACGTTACAGGGTTACAGTGTCTGAGGGACCTCACAGGGTTACAGTGTCTGAGGGACGTTACAGGGTTACACAGTCTGAGGGACCTCACAGGGTTACAGTGTCTGAGGGACGTTACAGGGTTACAGAGTCTGAGGGACCTCACAGGGTTACAGAGTCTGAGGGACGTTACAGGGTTACAGAGTCTGAGGGACCTCACAGGGTTACAGTGTCTGAGGGACCTCACAGGGTTACAGTGTCTGAGGGACCTCACAGGGTTACAGAGTCTGAGGGACGTTACAGGGTTACAGTGTCTGAGGGACCTCACAGGGTTACAGTGTCTGAGGGTCCTCACAGGGTTACAGAGTCTGAGGGTCCTCACAGGGTAACAGTGTCTGAGGGACCTCACAGGGTAACAGTGTCTGAGGTACGTTACAGGGTTACAGAGTCTGAGGGACGTTACAGGGTTACAGTGTCTGAGGGTCCTCACAGGGTAACAGAGTCTGAGGGTCCTCACAGGGTAACAGTGTCTGAGGGACCTCACAGGGTAACAGTGTCTGAGGGACGTTACAGGGTTACAGTGTCTGAGGGACCTCACAGGGTAACAGTGTCTGAGGCACGTTACAGGGTTACAGAGTCTGAGGGACCTCACAGGGTTACAGAGTCTGAGGGACCTCACAGGGTTACAGTGTCTGAGGGACCTCACAGGGTTACAGGGTCTGAGGGACCTCACAGGGTTACAGTGTCTGAGGGACGTTACAGGGTTACAGAGTCTGAGGGACCCCACAGGGTTACAGTGTCTGAGGGACGTTACAGGGTTACAGAGTCTGAGGGACCTCACAGGGTTACAGTGTCTGAGGGACCTCACAGGGTTACAGTGTCTGAGGGACGTTACAGGGTTACAGTGTCTGAGGGACGTTACAGGGTTACAGAGTCTGAGGGACCTCACAGGGTTACAGTGTCTGAGGGACCTCACAGGGTTACAGTGTCTGAGGGACCTTACAGGGTTACAGAGTCTGAGGGACGTTACAGGGTTACCGAGTCTGAGGGACCTCACAGGGTTACAGAGTCTGAGGGACCTCACAGGGTTACAGTGTCTGAGGGACATTACAGGGTTACAGTGTCTGAGGGACCTCACAGGGTTACAGAGTCTGAGGGACCTCACAGGGTTACAGTGTCTGAGGGACGTTACAGGGTTACAGTGTCTGAGGGACGTTACAGGGTTACAGAGTCTGAGGGACCTCACAGGGTTACAGAGTCTGAGGGACATTACAGGGTTACAGAGTCTGAGGGACCCCACAGGGTTACAGTGTCTGAGGGACGTTACACGGTTACAGTGTCTGAGGGACCTCACAGGGTTACAGAGTCTGAGGGAACTCACAGGGTTACAGTGTCTGAGGGACCTCACAGGGTTACAGTGTCTGAGGGACGTTACAGGGTTACAGAGTCTGAGGGACGTTACAGGGTTACAGTGTCTGAGGGACCTCACAGGGTTACAGAGTCTGAGGGACGTTACAGGGTTACAGAGTCTGAGGGACCTCACAGGGTTACAGTGTCTGAGGGACGTTACAGGGTTACAGTGTCTGAGGGACGTTACAGGGTTACAGAGTCTGAGGGACCTCACAGGGTTACAGAGTCTGAGGGACATTACAGGGTTACAGAGTCTGAGGGAACCCACAGGGTTACAGTGTCTGAGGGACGTTACACGGTTACAGAGTCTGAGGGACGTTACAGGGTTACAGTGTCTGAGGGACCTCACAGGGTTACAGAGTCTGAGGGAACTCACAGGGTTACAGTGTCTGAGGGACCTCACAGGGTTACAGTGTCTGAGGGACGTTACAGGGTTACAGAGTCTGAGGGACGTTACAGGGTTACAGTGTCTGAGGGACCTCACAGGGTTACAGTGTCTGAGGGACCTCACAGGGTTACAGAGTCTGAGGGACGTTACAGGGTTACAGAGTCCGAGGGACCTCACAGGCTTACAGTGTCTGAGGGACGTTACAGGGTTACAGATTCTGAGGGACCTCACAGGGTTACAGAGTCTGCGGGACCTCACAGGGTTACAGTGTCTGAGGGACGTTACAGGGTTACAGAGTCTGCGGGACCTCACAGGGTTACAGTGTCTGAGGGACGTTACAGGGTTACAGTGTCTGAGGGACCTCACAGGGTTACAGAGTCTGAGGGAACTCACAGGGTTACAGTGTCTGAGGGACCTCACAGGGTTACAGTGTCTGAGGGACGTTACAGGGTTACAGAGTCTGAGGGACGTTACAGGGTTACAGTGTCTGAGGGACCTCACAGGGTTACAGAGTCTGAGGGACGTTACAGGGTTACAGAGTCTGAGGGACCTCACAGGGTTACAGTGTCTGAGGGACGTTACAGGGTTACAGTGTCTGAGGGACGTTACAGGGTTACAGAGTCTGAGGGACCTCACAGGGTTACAGAGTCTGAGGGACATTACAGGGTTACAGAGTCTGAGGGAACCCACAGGGTTACAGTGTCTGAGGGACGTTACACGGTTACAGAGTCTGAGGGACGTTACAGGGTTACAGTGTCTGAGGGACCTCACAGGGTTACAGAGTCTGAGGGAACTCACAGGGTTACAGTGTCTGAGGGACCTCACAGGGTTACAGTGTCTGAGGGACGTTACAGGGTTACAGAGTCTGAGGGACGTTACAGGGTTACAGTGTCTGAGGGACCTCACAGGGTTACAGTGTCTGAGGGACCTCACAGGGTTACAGAGTCTGAGGGACGTTACAGGGTTACAGAGTCCGAGGGACCTCACAGGCTTACAGTGTCTGAGGGACGTTACAGGGTTACAGATTCTGAGGGACCTCACAGGGTTACAGAGTCTGCGGGACCTCACAGGGTTACAGTGTCTGAGGGACGTTACAGGGTTACAGAGTCTGCGGGACCTCACAGGGTTACAGTGTCTGAGGGACGTTACAGGGTTACATTGTCTGAGGGACCTCACAGGGTTACAGAGTCTGAGGGACCTCACAGGGTTACAGTGTCTGAGGGACGTTACAGGGTTACACAGTCTGAGGGACCTCACAGGGTTACAGTGTCTGAGGGACGTTACAGGGTTACAGAGTCTGAGGGACGTTACAGGGTTACAGAGTCTGAGGGACCTCACAGGGTTACAGTGTCTGAGGGACCTCACAGGGTTACAGAGTCTGAGGGACGTTACAGGGTTACAGTGTCTGAGGGACCTCACAGGGTTACAGTGTCTGAGGGTCCTCACAGAGTTACAGAGTCTGAGGGTCCTCACAGGGTAACAGTGTCTGAGGGACCTCACAGGGTAACAGTGTCTGAGGCACGTTACAGGGTTACAGAGTCTGAGGGACGTTACAGGGTTACAGTGTCTGAGGGTCCTCACAGGGTAACAGAGTCTGAGGGTCCTCACAGGGTAACAGTGTCTGAGGGACCTCACAGGGTAACAGTGTCTGAGGGACGTTACAGGGTTACAGTGTCTGAGGGACGTTACAGGGTTACAGAGTCTGAGGGACCTCACAGGGTTACAGTGTCTGAGGGACGTTACAGGGTTACAGTGTCTGAGGGACGTTACTGGGTTACAGAGTTTGAGGGACCTCACAGGGTTACAGAGTCTGAGGGACCTCACAGGGTTACAGTGTCTGAGGGACCTCACAGGGTTACAGAGTCTGAGGGACCTCACAGGGTTACAGTGTCTGAGGGACCTTACAGGGTTACAGGGTCTGAGGGACCTCACAGGGTTACAGTGTCTGAGGGACGTTACAGGGTTACAGTGTCTGAGGGACCTCACAGGGTAACAGTGTTTGAGGGACCTCACAGGGTTACAGAGTCTGAGGGACCCCACAGGGTTACAGTGTCTGAGGGACCTCACAGGGTTACAGTGTCTGAGGGACGTTACAGGGTTACAGAGTCTGAGGGACCTCACAGGGTTACAGTGTCTGAGGGACCTCACAGGGTTACAGTGTCTGAGGGACCTTACAGGGTTACAGAGTCTGAGGGACCTCACAGGGTTACAGTGTCTGAGGGACCTCACAGGGTTACAGTGTCTGAGGGACGTTACAGGGTTACAGTGCCTGAGGGACCTCACAGGGTTACAGAGTCTGAGGGACCTCACAGGGTTACAGAGTCTGAGGGACCTCACAGGGTTACAGTGTCTGAGGGACGTTACAGGGTTACAGTGTCTGAGGGACCTCACAGGGTTACAGTGTCTGAGGGACGTTACAGGGTTACAGAGTCTGAGGAACCTCACAGGGTTACAGAGTCTGAGGGACCTCACAGCGTTACAGTGTCTGAGGGACGTTACAGGGTTACAGTGTCTGAGGGACGTTACAGGGTTACAGAGTCTGAGGGACCTCACAGGGTTACAGAGTCTGAGGGACATTACAGGGTTACAGAGTCTGAGGGACCCCACAGGGTTACAGTGTCTGAGGGACGTTACACGGTTACAGTGTCTGAGGGACCTCACAGGGTTACAGAGTCTGAGGGAACTCACAGGGTTACAGTGTCTGAGGGACCTCACAGGGTTACAGTGTCTGAGGGACGTTACAGGGTTACAGAGTCTGAGGGACGTTACAGGGTACAGTGTCTGAGGGACCTCACAGGGTTACAGAGTCTGAGGGACGTTACAGGGTTACAGAGTCTGAGGGACCCCACAGGGTTACAGTGTCTGAGGGACCTCACAGGGTTACAGAGTCTGAGGGACGTTACAGGGTTACAGTGTCTGAGGGACCTCACAGGGTTACAGTGTCTGAGGGACCTCACAGGGTTACAGAGTCTGAGGGACGTTACAGGGTTACAGAGTCTGAGGGACCTCACAGGGTTACAGAGTCTGAGGGACGTTACAGGGTTACAGAGTCTGAGGGACCTCACAGGGTTACAGTGTCTGAGGGACCTCACAGGGTTACAGTGTCTGGGGGACCTCACAGGGTTACAGAGTCTGAGGGACGTTACAGGGTTACAGTGTCTGAGGGACCTCACAGGGTTACAGTGTCTGAGGGACCTCACAGGGTTACAGAGTCTGAGGGTCCTCACAGGGTAACAGTGTCTGAGGGACCTCACAGGGTAACAGTGTCTGAGGCACGTTACAGGGTTACAGAGTCTGAGGGACGTTACAGGGTTACAGTGTCTGAGGGTCCTCACAGGGTAACAGTGTCTGAGGGACCTCACAGGGTAACAGTGTCTGAGGGACGTTACAGGGTTACAGTGTCTGAGGGACGTTACAGGGTTACAGAGTCTGAGGGACCTCACAGGGTTACAGTGTCTGAGGGACGTTACAGGGTTACAGTGTCTGAGGGACGTTACAGGGTTACAGAGTCTGAGGGACCTCACAGGGTTACAGTGTCTGAGGGACCTCACAGGGTTACAGTGTCTGAGGGACGTTACAGGGTTACAGTTTCTGAGGGTCCTCACAGGGTTACAGTGTCTGAGGGACGTTACAGGGTTACAGTGTCTGAGGGACCTCACAGGGTTACAGTGTCTGAGGGCCCTCACAGGGTTAAAGAGTCTGTGGGACCCCACAGGGTTACAGTGTCTGAGGGACCTCACAGGGTTACAGTGTCTGAGGGACGTTACAGGGTTACAGTGTCTGAGGGACCTCACAGGGTTACAGAGTCTGAGGGACCTCGCAGGGTTACAGTGTCTGAGGGACGTTACAGGGTTACAGAGTCTGCGGGATCTCACAGGGTTACAGTGTCTGAGGGACCTCACAGGGTTACAGAGTCTGAGGGACGCTACAGGATTACAGTGTCTGAGGGACCTCACAGGGTTACAGTGTCTGAGGGACCTCACAGGGTTACAGTGTCTGAGGGACGTTACAGGGTTTCAGAGTCTGAGGGACCTCACAGGGTTACAGTGTCTGAGGGACCTTACAGGGTTACAGAGTCTGCGGGATCTCGCAGGGTTACAGAGTCTGAGGGACCTCGCACGGGTTACAGTGTCTGAGGGACGTTACAGGGTTACAGAGTCTGCGGGATCTCACAGGGTTACAGTGTCTGAGGGACCTCACAGGGTTACAGTGTGTGAGGGACCCCACAGGGTTACAGTGTCTGAGTGACCTCACAGGGTTACAGTGTCTGAGGGATCTCACAGGGTTACAGTGTCTGAGGGACCTCACAGGGTTACAGAGTCTGAGGGACCCCAAAGGGTTAGAGTGTCTGAGGGACGTTACAGGGTTACAGTGTCTGAGGGACCTCACAGGGTTACAGTGTCTGAGGGACCTCACAGGGTTACAGAGTCTGCGGGATCTCGCAGGGTTACAGAGTCTGAGGGACCTCGATGGGTTACAGTGTCTGAGGGACGTTACAGGGTTACAGTGTCTGAGGGACCTCACAGGGTTACAGTGTCTGAGGGACCTCACAGGGTTACAGAGTCTGAGGGACGTTACAGGGTTACAGAGTCTGAGGGACCTCGCAGGGTTACAGTGTCTGAGGGACGTTACAGGGTTACAGAGTCTGAGGGACCTCGCAGGGTTACAGAGTCTGAGGGACCTCGCAGGGTTACAGTGTCTGAGGGACGTTACAGGGTTACAGTGTCTGAGGGACGTTACAGGGTTACAGAGTCTGAGGGACCTCACAGGGTTACTGAGTCTGAGGGACCTCACAGGGTTACAGTGTCTGAGGGTCCTCACAGGGTTACAGTGTCTGAGGGACGTTACAGGGTTACAGTGTCTGAGGGACCCCACAGGGTTACAGAGTCTGAGGGACGTTACAGGGTTACAGTGTCTGAGGGACGTTACAGGGTTTCAGTGTCTGAGGGACCTCACAGGGTTACAGAGTCTGAGGGACCCCACAGGGTTACAGTGTCTGAGGGACCTCACAGGGTTACAGTGTCTGAGGGACGTTACAGGGTTACAGTGTCTGAGGGACCTCACAGGGTTACTGTGTCTGAGGGATGTCACAGGGTTACAGTGTCTGAGGGACGTTACAGGGTTACAGAGTCTGCGGGATCTCACAGGGTTACAGTGTCTGAGGGACCTCACAGGGTTACAGAGTCTGAGGGACCCCACAGGGTTACAGCGTCTGAGGGACCTCACAGGGTTACAGTGTCTGAGGGACGTTACAGGGTTACAGTGTCTGAGGGACGTTACAGGGTTACAGAGTCTGAGGGACCCCACAGGGTTACAGTGTCTGAGGGACCTCACAGGGTTACAGTGTCTGAGGGAAGTTACAGGGTTACAGAGTCTGAGGGACGTCACAGGGTTACAGTGTCTGAGGGACCTCACAAGGTTACAGAGTCTACAGGATCTCACAGGGTTACAGTGTCTGAGGGACCTCACAGGGTTACAGAGTCTGAGGGACCCCACAGGGTTACAGTGTCGGAGGGACCTCACAGTGTTACAGTGTCTGAGGGACGTTACAGGGTTACAGAGTCTGAGGGACCTCACAGGGTTACAGTGTCTGAGGGACGTCACAGGGTACAGTGTCTGAGGGACCTCACAGGGTTACAGTGTCTGAGGGACCTCACAGGGTTACAGTGTCTGAGGGACGTTACAGGGTTACAGTGTCTGAGGGTCCTCACAGGGTTACAGTGTCTGAGGGACCTCACAGGGTAACAGTGTCTGAGGCACGTTACAGGGTTACAGAGTCTGAGGGACCTTACAGGGTTACAGTGTCTGAGGGTCCTCACAGGGTAACAGAGTCTGAGGGTCCTCACAGGGTAACAGTGTCTGAGGGACCTCACAGGGTAACAGTGTCTGAGGGACGTTACAGGGTTACAGTGTCTGAGGGACGTTACAGGGTTACAGTGTCTGAGGGACCTCACAGGGTTACAGTGTCTGAGGGACGTTACAGGGTTACAGAGTCTGAGGGACCTCACAGGGTTACAGTGTCTGAGGGATCTCACAGGGTTACAGTGTCTGAGGGACGTTACAGGGTTACAGTGTCTGAGGGACCTCACAGGGTTACAGAGTCTGAGAGACCTCACAGGGTTACAGAGTCTGAGGGACCCCACAGGGTTACAGAGTCTGAGGGAACTCACAGGGTTACAGTGTCTGAGGGACCTCACAGGGTTACAGTGTCTGAGGGACGTTACAGGGTTACAGAGTCTGAGGGACGTTACAGGGTTACAGTGTCTGAGGGACCTCACAGGGTTACAGTGTCTGAGGGACCTCACAGGGTTACAGAGTCTGAGGGACGTTACAGGGTTACAGAGTCCGAGGGACCTCACAGGCTTACAGTGTCTGAGGGACGTTACAGGGTTTCAGAGTCTGAGGGACCTCACAGGGTTACAGAGTCTGCGGGACCTCACAGGGTTACAGTGTCTGAGGGACGTTACAGGGTTACAGAGTCTGCGGGACCTCACAGGGTTACAGTGTCTGAGGGACGTTACAGGGTTACAGTGTCTGAGGGACCTCACAGGGTTACAGAGTCTGAGGGACCTCACAGGGTTACAGTGTCTGAGGGACGTTACAGGGTTACACAGCCTGAGGGACCTCACAGGGTTACAGTGTCTGAGGGACGTTACAGGGTTACAGAGTCTGAGGGACCTCACAGGGTTACAGAGTCTGAGGGACGTTACAGGGTTACAGAGTCTGAGGGACCTCACAGGGTTACAGTGTCTGAGGGACCTCACAGGGTTACAGTGTCTGAGGGACCTCACAGGGTTACAGAGTCTGAGGGACGTTACAGGGTTACAGTGTCTGAGGGACCTCACAGGGTTACAGTGTCTGAGGGTCCTCACAGGGTTACAGAGTCTGAGGGTCCTCACAGGGTAACAGTGTCTGAGGGACCTCACAGGGTAACAGTGTCTGAGGCACGTTACAGGGTTACAGAGTCTGAGGGACGTTACAGGGTTACAGTGTCTGAGGGTCCTCACAGGGTAACAGAGTCTGAGGGTCCTCACAGGGTAACAGTGTCTGAGGGACCTCACAGGGTAACAGTGTCTGAGGGACGTTACAGGGTTACAGTGTCTGAGGGACCTCACAGGGTAACAGTGTCTGAGGCACGTTACAGGGTTACAGAGTCTGAGGGACCTCACAGGGTTACAGAGTCTGAGGGACCTCACAGGGTTACAGTGTCTGAGGGACCTCACAGGGTTACAGGGTCTGAGGGACCTCACAGGGTTACAGTGTCTGAGGGACGTTACAGGGTTACAGAGTCTGAGGGACCCCACAGGGTTACAGTGTCTGAGGGACGTTACAGGGTTACAGAGTCTGAGGGACCTCACAGGGTTACAGTGTCTGAGGGACCTCACAGGGTTACAGTGTCTGAGGGACCTCACAGGGTTACAGTGTCTGAGGGACGTTACAGGGTTACAGTGTCTGAGGGACGTTACAGGGTTACAGAGTCTGAGGGACCTCACAGGGTTACAGTGTCTGAGGGACCTCACAGGGTTACAGTGTCTGAGGGACCTTACAGGGTTACAGAGTCTGAGGGACCTCACAGGGTTACAGTGTCTGAGGGACCTCACAGGGTTACAGAGTCTGAGGGACCCCACAGGGTTACAGTGTCTGAGGGACCTCACAGGGTTACAGAGTCTGAGGGACCTCACAGGGTTACAGTGTCTGAGGGACGTTACAGGGTTACAGTGTCTGAGGGACCTCACAGGGTTACAGTGTCTGAGGGACGTTACAGGGTTACAGAGTCTGAGGGACCTCACAGGGTTACAGTGTCTGAGGGACGTTACAGGGTTACAGAGTCTGAGGGACGTTACACGGTTACAGTGTCTGAGGGACCTCACAGGGTTACAGAGTCTGAGGGAACTCACAGGGTTACAGTGTCTGAGGGACCTCACAGGGTTACAGTGTCTGCGGGACGTTACAGGGTTACAGAGTCTGAGGGACGTTACAGGGTTACAGTGTCTGAGGGACCTCACAGGCTTACAGAGTCTGAGGGACGTTACAGGGTTACAGAGTCTGAGGGACCTCACAGGGTTACAGTGTCTGAGGGACATTACAGGGTTACAGTGTCTGAGGGACGTTACAGGGTTACAGAGTCTGAGGGACCTCACAGGGTTACAGAGTCTGAGGGACATTACAGGGTTACAGAGTCTGAGGGAACCCACAGGGTTACAGAGTCTGAGGGACGTTACACGGTTACAGAGTCTGAGGGACGTTACAGGGTTACAGTGTCTGAGGGACCTCACAGGGTTACAGAGTCTGAGGGAACTCACAGGGTTACAGTGTCTGAGGGACGTTACAGGGTTACAGAGTCTGCGGGACCTCACAGGGTTACAGTGTCTGAGGGACGTTACAGGGTTACAGTGTCTGAGGGACCTCACAGGGTTACAGAGTCTGAGGGACCTCACAGGGTTACAGTGTCTGAGGGACGTTACAGGGTTACACAGTCTGAGGGACCTCACAGGGTTACAGTGTCTGAGGGACGTTACAGGGTTACAGAGTCTGAGGGACGTTACAGGGTTACAGAGTCTGAGGGACCTCACAGGGTTACAGTGTCTGAGGGACCTCACAGGGTTACAGAGTCTGAGGGACGTTACAGGGTTACAGTGTCTGAGGGACCTCACAGGGTTACAGTGTCTGAGGGTCCTCACAGGGTTACAGAGTCTGAGGGTCCTCACAGGGTAACAGTGTCTGAGGGACCTCACAGGGTAACAGTGTCTGAGGCACGTTACAGGGTTACAGAGTCTGAGGGACGTTACAGGGTTACAGTGTCTGAGGGTCCTCACAGGGTAACAGAGTCTGAGGGTCCTCACAGGGTAACAGTGTCTGAGGGACGTTACAGGGTTACAGTGTCTGAGGGACGTTACAGGGTTACAGAGTCTGAGGGACCTCACAGGGTTACAGTGTCTGAGGGACGTTACAGGGTTACAGTGTCTGAGGGACGTTACAGGGTTACAGAGTTTGAGGGACCTCACAGGGTTACAGAGTCTGAGGGACCTCACAGGGTTACAGTGTCTGAGGGACCTTACAGGGTTACAGGGTCTGAGGGACCTCACAGGGTTACAGTGTCTGAGGGACGTTACAGGGTTACAGTGTCTGAGGGACCTCACAGGGTAACAGTGTTTGAGGGACCTCACAGGGTTACAGAGTCTGAGGGACCCCACAGGGTTACAGTGTCTGAGGGACCTCACAGGGTTACAGTGTCTGAGGGACGTTACAGGGTTACAGAGTCTGAGGGACCTCACAGGGTTACAGTGTCTGAGGGACCTCACAGGGTTACAGTGTCTGAGGGACCTTACAGGGTTACAGAGTCTGAGGGACCTCACAGGGTTACAGTGTCTGAGGGACCTCACAGGGTTACAGTGTCTGAGGGACGTTACAGGGTTACAGTGTCTGAGGGACCTCACAGGGTTACAGAGTCTGAGGGACCTCACAGGGTTACAGAGTCTGAGGGACCTCACAGGGTTACAGTGTCTGAGGGACGTTACAGGGTTACAGTGTCTGAGGGACCTCACAGGGTTACAGTGTCTGAGGGACGTCACAGGGTTACAGAGTCTGAGGGACCTCACAGGGTTACAGAGTCTGAGGGACCTCACAGCGTTACAGTGTCTGAGGGACGTTACAGGGTTACAGTGTCTGAGGGACGTTACAGGGTTACAGAGTCTGAGGGACCTCACAGGGTTACAGAGTCTGAGGGACATTACAGGGTTACAGAGTCTGAGGGACCCCACTGGGTTACAGTGTCTGAGGGACGTTACACGGTTACAGTGTCTGAGGGACCTCACAGGGTTACAGAGTCTGAGGGAACTCACAGGGTTACAGTGTCTGAGGGACCTCACAGGGTTACAGTGTCTGAGGGACGTTACAGGGTTACAGAGTCTGAGGGACGTTACAGGGTTACAGTGTCTGAGGGACCTCACAGGGTTACAGAGTCTGAGGGACGTTACAGGGTTACAGAGTCTGAGGGACCCCACAGGGTTACAGTGTCTGAGGGACCTCACAGGGTTACAGAGTCTGAGGGACGTTACAGGGTTACAGTGTCTGAGGGACCTCACAGGGTTACAGTGTCTGAGGGACCTCACAGGGTTACAGAGTCTGAGGGACGTTACAGGGTTACAGAGTCTGAGGGACCTCACAGGGTTACAGAGTCTGAGGGACGTTACAGGGTTACAGAGTCTGAGGGACCTCACAGGGTTACAGTGTCTGAGGGACCTCACAGGGTTACAGTGTCTGAGGGACCTCACAGGGTTACAGAGTCTGAGGGACGTTACAGGGTTACAGTGTCTGAGGGACCTCACAGGGTTACAGTGTCTGAGGGACCTCACAGGGTTACAGAGTCTGAGTGTCCTCACAGGGTAACAGTGTCTGAGGGACCTCACAGGGTAACAGTGTCTGAGGCACGTTACAGGGTTACAGAGTCTGAGGGACGTTACAGGGTTACAGTGTCTGAGGGTCCTCACAGGGTAACAGTGTCTGAGGGACCTCACAGGGTAACAGTGTCTGAGGGACGTTACAGGGTTACAGTGTCTGAGGGACGTTACAGGGTTACAGAGTCTGAGGGACCTCACAGGGTTACAGTGTCTGAGGGACCTCACAGGGTTACAGTGTCTGAGGGACGTTACAGGGTTACAGTTTCTGAGGGTCCTCACAGGGTTACAGTGTCTGAGGGACGTTACAGGGTTACAGTGTCTGAGGGACCTCACAGGGTTACAGTGTCTGAGGGCCCTCACAGGGTTAAAGAGTCTGTGGGACCCCACAGGGTTACAGTGTCTGAGGGACCTCACAGGGTTACAGTGTCTGAGGGACGTTACAGGGTTACAGTGTCTGAGGGACCTCACAGGGTCACAGAGTCTGAGGGACCTCGCAGGGTTACAGTGTCTGAGGGACGTTACAGGGTTACAGAGTCTGCGGGATCTCACAGGGTTACAGTGTCTGAGGGACCTCACAGGGTTACAGAGTCTGAGGGACGCTACAGGATTACAGTGTCTGAGGGACCTCACAGGGTTACAGTGTCTGAGGGACCTCACAGGGTTACAGTGTCTGAGGGACCTCACAGGGTTTCAGAGTCTGAGGGACCTCACAGGGTTACAGTGTCTGAGGGACCTTACAGGGTTACAGAGTCTGCGGGATCTCGCAGGGTTACAGAGTCTGAGGGACCTCGCAGGGTTACAGTGTCTGAGGGACGTTACAGGGTTACAGAGTCTGCGGGATCTCACAGGGTTACAGTGTCTGAGGGACCTCACAGGGTTACAGTGTGTGAGGGACCCCACAGGGTTACAGTGTCTGAGTGACCTCACAGGGTTACAGTGTCTGAGGGACCTCACAGGGTTACAGTGTCTGAGGGACGTTACAGAGTTACAGTGTCTGCGGGATCTCACAGGGTTACAGTGTCTGAGGGACCTCACAGGGTTACAGAGTCTGAGGGACCCCACAGGGTTAGAGTGTCTGAGGGACGTTACAGGGTTACAGTGTCTGAGGGACCTCACAGGGTTACAGTGTCTGAGGGACCTCACAGGGTTACAGAGTCTGCGGGATCTCGCAGGGTTACAGAGTCTGAGGGACGTTACAGGGTTACAGTGTCTGAGGGACCTCACAGGGTTACAGTGTCTGAGGGACCTCACAGGGTTACAGAGTCTGAGGGACGTTACAGGGTTACAGAGTCTGAGGGACCTCGCAGGGTTACAGTGTCTGAGGGACGTTACAGGGTTACAGAGTCTGAGGGACCTCGCAGGGTTACAGAGTCTGAGGGACCTCGCAGGGTTACAGTGTCTGAGGGACGTTACAGGGTTACAGTGTCTGAGGGACGTTACAGGGTTACAGAGTCTGAGGGACCTCACAGGGTTACTGAGTCTGAGGGACCTCACAGGGTTACAGTGTCTGAGGGACCTCACAGGGTTACAGTGTCTGAGGGTCCTCACAGGGTTACAGTGTCTGAGGGACGTTACAGGGTTACAGTGTCTGAGGGTCCTCACAGGGTTACAGTGCCTGAGGGACGTTACAGGGTTACAGAGTCTGAGGGACCCCACAGGGTTACAGAGTCTGAGGGACGTTACAGGGTTACAGTGTCTGAGGGACGTTACAGGGTTTCAGTGTCTGAGGGCTCTCACAGGGTTACAGAGTCTGAGGGACCCCACAGGGTTACAGTGTCTGAGGGACCTCACAGGGTTACAGTGTCTGAGGGACGTTACAGGGTTACAGTGTCTGAGGGACCTCACAGGGTTACAGTGTCTGAGGGATGTCACAGGGTTACAGTGTCTGAGGGACGTTACAGGGTTACAGAGTCTGCGGGATCTCACAGGGTTACAGTGTCTGAGAGACCTCACAGGGTTACAGAGTCTGAGGGACCCCACAGGGTTACAGTGTCTGAGGGACCTCACAGGGTTCCAGTGTCTGAGGGACGTTACAGGGTTACAGAGTCTGAGGGACCCCACAGGGTTACAGTGTCTGAGGGACCTCACAGGGTTACAGTGTCTGAGGGAAGTTACAGGGTTACAGAGTCTGAGGGACCTCACAGGGTTACAGTGTCTGAGGGACCTCACAAGGTTACAGAGTCTACAGGATCTCACAGGGTTACAGTGTCTGAGGGACCTCACAGGGTTACAGAGTCTGAGGGACCCCACAGGGTTACAGTGTCTGAGGGACCTCACAGTGTTACAGTGTCTGAGGGACGTTACAGGGTTACAGAGTCTGAGGGACCTCACAGGGTTACAGTGTCTGAGGGACGTCACAGGGTACAGTGTCTGAGGGACCTCACAGGGTTACAGTGTCTGAGGGACCTCACAGGGTTACAGTGTCTGAGGGACGTTACAGGGTTACAGTGTCTGAGGGTCCTCACAGGGTTACAGTGTCTGAGGGACCTCACAGGGTAACAGTGTCTGAGGCACGTTACAGGGTTACAGAGTCTGAGGGACCTTACAGGGTTACAGTGTCTGAGGGTCCTCACAGGGTAACAGAGTCTGAGGGTCCTCACAGGGTAACAGTGTCTGAGGGACCTCACAGGGTAACAGTGTCTGAGGGACGTTACAGGGTTACAGTGTCTGAGGGACGTTACAGGGTTACAGTGTCTGAGGGACCTCACAGGGGTACAGTGTCTGAGGGACGTTACAGGGTTACAGTGTCTGAGGGACGTTACAGGGTTACAGAGTCTGAGGGACCTCACAGGGTTACAGAATCTGAGGGACATTACAGGGTTACAGAGTCTGAGGGACCTCACAGGGTTACAGAGTCTGAGGGACATTACAGGGTTACAGAGTCTGAGGGACCTCACAGGGTTACAGTGTCTGAGGGACATCACAGGGTTACAGGGTCTGAGGGACCTCACAGGGTTACAGTGTCTGAGGGACGTTACAGGGTTACAGAGTCTGAGGGACCCCACAGGGTTACAGTGTCTGAGGGACCTCACAGGGTTACAGTGTCTGAGGGACGTTACAGCGTTACAGTGTCTGAGGGACGTTACAGGGTTACAGAGTCTGAGGGACCTCACAGGGTTACAGTGTCTGAGGGACGTTACAGGGTTACAGTGTCTGAGGGACCTTACAGGGTTACAGAGTCTGAGGGACCTCACAGGGTTACAGTGTCTGAGGGACCTCACAGGGTTACAGTGTCTGAGGGACGTTACAGGGTTACAGTGTCTGAGGGACCTCACAGGGTTACAGAGTCTGAGGGACCTCACAGGGTTACAGAGTCTGAGGGACATTACAGGGTTACAGAGTCTGAGGGACCCCACAGGGTTACAGTGTCTGAGGGACGTTACACGGTTACAGTGTCTGAGGGAACTCACAGGGTTACAGAGTCTGAGGGACCTCACAGGGTTACAGAGTCTGAGGGACCTCGCAGGGTTACAGTGTCTGAGGGACGTTACAGGGTTACAGAGTCTGAGGGACCTCACAGGGTTACAGAGTCTGAGGGACATTACAGGGTTACAGAGTCTGAGGGACCCCACAGGGTTACAGTGTCTGAGGGACGTTACACGGTTACAGTGTCTGAGGGACCTCACAGGGTTACAGAGTCTGAGGGAACTCACAGGGTTACAGTGTCTGAGGGACCTCACAGGGTTACAGAGTCTGAGGGACGTTACAGGGTTACAGTGTGTGAGGGACCTCACAGGGTTACAGAGTCTGAGGGACGTTATAGGGTTACAGAGTCTGAGGGACCTCACAGGCTTACAGTGTCTGAGGGACGTTACAGGGTTACAGAGTCTGAGGGACCTCACAGGGTTACAGAGTCTGAGGGACGTTACAGGGTTACAGAGTCTGAGGGACCTCGCAGGGTTACAGTGTCTGAGGGACCTCACAGGGTTACAGTGTCTGAGGGACCTCACAGGGTTACACTGTCTGAGGGACCTCACAGGGTTACAGAGTCTGAGGGACGTTACAGGGTTACAGTGTCTGAGGGACGTTACAGGGTTACAGTGTCTGAGGGTCCTCACAGGGTAACAGAGTCTGAGGGTCCTCACAGGGTAACAGTGTCTGAGGGACCTCACAGGGTAACAGTGTCTGAGGGACGTTACAGGGTTACAGTGTCTGAGGGACGTTACAGGGTTACAGAGTCTGAGGGACCTCACAGGGTTACAGAGTCTGAGGGACCTCACAGGGTTACAGTGTCTGAGGGACCTCACAGGGTTACAGTGTCTGAGGGACGTTACAGGGTTACAGTTTCTGAGGGTCCTCACAGGGTTACAGAGTCTGAGGGACGTTACAGGGTTACAGTGTCTGAGGGTCCTCACAGGGTTACAGAGTCTGAGGGACACCACAGGGTTACAGTGTCTGAGGGACCTCACAGGGTTACAGAGTCTGAGGGACGTTACAGGGTTACAGTGTCTGAGGGACGTTACAGGGTTTCAGAGTCTGAGGGACCTCACAGGGTTACAGTGTCTGAGGGACCTCACAGGGTTACAGTGTCTGAGGGAGGTTACAGGGTTACAGTGTCTGAGGGACCTCACAGGGTTACAGTGTCTGAGGGACCTCACAGGGTTACAGTGTCTGAGGGACCTCACAGGGTTACAGTGTCTGAGGGACCTCACAGGGTTACAGAGTCTGAGGGACCTCGCAGGGTTACAGTGTCTGAGGGACGTTACAGGGTTACAGAGTCTGAGGGACCACACAGGGTTACAGAGTCTGAGGGACGTTACAGGGTTACAGTGTCTGAGGGACCTCACAGGGTTACAGAGTCTGCGGGATCTCACAGGGTTACAGTGTCTGAGGGACCTCACAGGGTTACAGAGTCTGAGGGACCCCACAGGGTTACAGTGTCTGAGGGACGTTACAGGGTTACAGTGCCTGAGTGACGTTACAGGGTTACAGTGTCTGAGGGACCGCACAGGGTTACAGAGTCTGAGGGACCCCACAGGGTTACAGTGTCTGAGGGACGTTACAGGGTTACAGTGCCTGAGGGACGTTACAGGGTTACAGTGTCTGAGGGAACTCACAGGGTTACAGAGTCTGAGGGACCTCACAGGGTTACAGAGTCTGAGGGACATTACAGGGTTACAGAGTCTGAGGGACCTTACAGGGTTACAGAGTCTGAGGGACGTTACAGGGTTACAGTGTCTGAGGGACGTTACAGGGTTACAGTGTCTGAGGGACGTTACAGGGTTACAGTGTCTGAGGGACCTCACAGGGTTACAGTGTCTGAGGGACCTCACAGGGTTACAGTGTCTGAGGGTCCTCACAGGGATACAGAGTGTGAGGGACGTTACAGGGTTACAGTGTCTGAGGGACCTCACAGGGTTACAGTGTCTGAGGGACCTCACAGGGTTACAGAGTCTGAGGGACCTCACAGGGTTACAGTGTCTGAGGGACCTCACAGGGTTACAGTGTCTGAGGGACGTTACAGGGTTACAGAGTCTGAGGGACCTCACAGGGTTACAGTGTCTGAGGGACGTTACAGGGTTACAGAGTCTGAGGGACCTCACAGGGTTACAGTGTCTGAGGGATCTCACAGGGTTACAGTGTCTGAGGGACGTTACAGGGTTACAGTGTCTGAGGGACCTCACAGGGTTACAGAGTCTGAGAGACCTCACAGGGTTACAGTGTCTGAGGGACGTTACAGGGTTACAGAGTCTGAGGGACCTCACAGGGTTACAGTGTCTGAGGGACGTTACAGGGTTACAGAGTCTGAGGGACCCCACAGGGTTACAGAGTCTGAGGGACGTCACAGGGTTACAGTGTCTGAGGGACCTCATAGGGTTACAGAGTCTGAGGGACGTTACAGGGTTACAGTGTCTGAGGGACCCCACAGGGTTACAGAGTCTGAGGGACCTCACAGGGTTACAGTGTCTGACGGACCTCACAGGGTTACAGAGTCTGAGGGACCTCACAGGGTTACAGAGTCTGAGGGACCTCACAGGGTTAAAGTGTCTGAGGGACGTTACAGGGTTACAGAGTCTGAGGGACGTTACAGGGTTACAGTGTCTGAGGGACCTCACAGGGTTCCAGTGTCTGAGGGACCTCACAGGGTTACAGTGTCTGAGGGACCTCACAGGGTTACAGAGTCTGAGGGACCTCACAGGGTTACAGAGTCTAAGGGACGTTACAGGGTTACAGAGTCTGAGGGACGTTACAGGGTTACAGAGTCTGAGGGACCTCACAGGGTTACAGAGTCCGAGGGACCTCACAGTGTTACAGTGTCTGAGGGACGTTACAGGGTTACAGTGTCTGAGGGACCTCACAAGGTTACAGTGTCTGAGGGACCTGACAGGGTTACAGTGTCTGAGGGACCTCACAGGGTTACAGAGTCTGAGGGACCTCACAGGGTTACAGAGTCTGAGGGACGTTACAGGGTTACAGTGTCTGAGGGACGTTACAGGGTTACATAGTCTGAGGGACCTCACAGGGTTACAGAGTCCGAGGGACGTTACAGGGTTACAGTGTCTGAGGGACCTCACAGGGTTACAGTGTCTGAGGGACGTTACAGGGTTACAGTGTCTGAGGGACCTCACAGGGTTACAGTGTCTGAGGGACGTTCCAGGGTTAGAGTGTCTGAGGGACGTTACACGGTTACCGAGTCTGAGGGACCTCACAGGGTTACAGAGTCTGAGGGACGTTACAGGGTTACAGAGTCTGAGGGACGTTACAGGGTTACAGAGTCTGAGGGACCTCACAGGGTTACAGAGTCCGAGGGACATTACAGGGTTACAGTGTCTGAGGGACGTTACAGGGTTACAGTGTCTGAGGGACGTTACAGCGTTACAGTGTCTGAGGGACCTCACAGGGTTACAGTGTCTGAGGGACCTCACAGGGTTACAGTGTCTGAGGGACCTCACAGGGTTACAGAGTCTGAGGGACCTCACAGGGTTACAGAGTCTCAGGGACGTTACAGGGTTACAGTGTCTGAGGGACCTCACAGGGTTACAGAGTCTGAGGGACCTCACAGGGTTACAGAGTCTGAGGGACCCCACAGGGTTACAGAGTCTGAGGGACCCCACAGGGTTACAGTGTCTGAGGGACCCCAACAGGGTTACAGTGTCTGAGGAACGTTACAGGGTTACAGTGTCTGAGGGACCTCACAGGGTTACAGAGTCTGAGGGACATTACAGGGTTACAGTGTCCGAGGGACATTACAGGGTTACAGTGTCTGAGGGATCTCACAGGGTTACAGTGTCTGAGGGACCTCGCAGGGTTACAGTGTCTGAGGGACGTTACAGGGTTACAGTGTCTGAGGGACCTCACAGGGTTACAGAGTCTGAGGGACCTCACAGGGTTACAGTGTCTGAGGGACCTCACAGGGTTACAGAGTCTGAGGGACCTCACAGGGTTACAGTGTCTGAGGGACGTTACAGGGTTACAGAGTCTGAGGGACCTCACAGGGTTACAGTGTCTGAGGGACCTCACAGGGTTACAGAGTCTGAGGGACCTCACAGGGTTACAGTGTCTGAGGGACCTCACAGGGTTACAGTGTCTGAGGGACCTCACAGGGTTACAGTGTCTGAGGGACGTTACAGGGTTACAGAGTCTGAGGGACCACACAGGGTTACAGAGTCTGAGGGACCTCACAGGGTTACAGAGTCTGAGGGACCTCACAGGGTTACCGTGTCTGAGGGACCTCACAGGGTTACAGTGTCTGAGGGACCTCACAGGGTTACAGTGTCTGAGGGACGTTACAGGGTTACAGTGTCTGAGGGACGTTACAGGGTTACAGTGTCTGAGGGACCTCACAGGGTTACATAGTCCGAGGGACCTCACAGGGTTACAGTGTCTGAGGGACGTTACAGGGTTACAGTGTCTGAGGGACCTCACAGGGTTACAGTGTCTGAGGGACGTTACAGGGTTACAGAGTCTGAGGGACCTCACAGGGTTACAGTGTCTGAGGGACGTTACAGGGTTACAGTGTCTGAGGGTCCTCACAGGGTTACAGTGTCTGAGGGACCTCACAGGGTTACAGAGTCTGAGGGACGTTACAGGGTTACAGTGTCTGAGGGACCTCACAGGGTTACAGTGTCTGAGGGACCTCACAGGGTTACAGTGTCTGAGGGACATCACAGGGTTACAGTGTCTGAGGGACCTCACAGGGTTACAGTGTCTGAGGGACCTCACAGGGTTACAGAGTCTGAGGGACGTTACAGGGTTACAGAGCCTGAGGGACGTTACAGGGTTACAGTGTCTGAGGGACCTCGCAGGGTTACAGTGTCTGAGGGACCTCACAGGGTTACAGAGTCTGAGGGACCTCACAGGGTTACAGTGTCTGAGGGACCTCACAGGGTTACAGTGTCTGAGGGACCTCACAGGGTTACAGAGTCTGAGGGTCCTCACAGGGTTACAGTGTCTGAGGGACCCCACAGGGTTACAGTGTCTGAGGGACCCCACAGGGTTACAGAGTCTGAGGGACGTTACAGGGTTACAGAGCCTGAGGGACGTTACAGGGTTACAGTGTCTGAGGGACCTCACAGGGTTACAGTGTCTGAGGGACCCCACAGGGTTACAGAGTCTGAGGGACCTCACAGGGTTACAGAGTCTGAGGGACCTCACAGGGTTACAGTGTCTGAGGGACGTTACAGGGTTACAGAGTCTGAGGGACCTCACAGGGTTACAGAGTCTGAGGGACCTCGCAGGGTTACAGTGTCTGAGGGACGTTACAGGGCTACAGAGTCTGCGGGATCTCACAGGGTTACAGAGTCTGAGGGACCCCACAGGGTTACAGTGTCTGAGGGACGTTACAGGGTTACAGTGTCTGAGGGACCTCACAGGGTTACAGTGTCTGAGGGACGTTACAGGGTTACAGAGTCTGAGGGACCTCACAGGGTTACAGTGTCTGAGGGACCTCACAGGGTTACAGTGTCTGAGGGACATTACAGGGTTACAGTGTCTGAGGGACCTCACAGGGTTACAGAGTCTGAGGGACCTCACAGGGTTACAGTGTCTGAGTGACCTCACAGGGTTACAGAGTCTGAGTGACGTTACAGGGTTACAGAGTCTGAGGGTCCTCACAGGCTTACAGTGTCTGTGGGACGTTACAGGGTTACAGTGTCTGAGGGACCTCACAGGGTTACAGTGTCTGCGGGACCTCACAGGGTTACAGAGTCTGAGGGACCTCACAGGGTTACAGTGTCTGAGGGACCTCACAGGGTTACAGAGCCTGAGGGACCTCACAGGGTTACAGTGTCTGAGGGACGTTACAGGGTTACAGAGTCTGAGGGACGTTACAGGGTTACAGTGTCTGAGGGACCTCACAGGGTTACAGTGTCTGAGGGACCTCACAGGGTTACAGTGTCTGAGGGACGTTACAGGGTTACAGAGTCTGAGGGACGTTACAGGGTTACAGTGCCTGAGGAACGTTACAGGGTTACAGTGTCTGAGGGACCTGACAGGGTTACAGTGTCTGAGGGACCTCACAGGGTTACAGAGTCTGAGGGACCTCACAGGGTTACAGAGTCTGAGGGACGTTACAGGGTTACAGTGCCTGAGGAACGTTACAGGGTTACAGTGTCTGAGGGACCTGACAGGGTTACAGTGTCTGAGGGACCTCACAGGGTTACAGAGTCTGAGGGACCTCACAGGGTTACAGAGTCTGAGGGACCTCACAGGGTTACAGTGTCTGAGGGACCTCACAGGGTTACAGTGTCTGAGGGACCTCACAGGGTTACAGTGTCTGAGGGACGTTACAGGGTTTCAGAGTCTGAGGGACCTCACAGGGTTACAGTGTCTGAGGGACCTTACAGGGTTACAGAGTCTGCGGGATCTCGCAGGGTTACAGAGTCTGAGGGACCTCGCAGGGTTACAGTGTCTGAGGGACGTTACAGGGTTACAGAGTCTGCGGGATCTCACAGGGTTACAGTGTCTGAGGGACCTCACAGGGTTACAGTGTGTGAGGGACCCCACAGGGTTACAGTGTCTGAGTGACCTCACAGGGTTACAGTGTCTGAGGGACCTCACTGGGTTACAGTGTCTGAGGGACGTTACAGAGTTACAGTGTCTGCGGGATCTCACAGGGTTACAGTGTCTGAGGGACCTCACAGGGTTACAGAGTCTGAGGGACCCCACAGGGTTAGAGTGTCTGAGGGACGTTACAGGGTTACAGTGTCTGAGGGACCTCACAGGGTTACAGTGTCTGAGGGACCTCACAGGGTTACAGAGTCTGCGGGATCTCGCAGGGTTACAGAGTCTGAGGGACCTCGCAGGGTTACAGTGTCTGAGGGACGTTACAGGGTTACAGTGTCTGAGGGACCTCACAGGGTTACAGTGTCTGAGGGACCTCACAGGGTTACAGAGTCTGAGTGACGTTACAGGGTTACAGAGTCTGAGGGACCTCGCAGGGTTACAGTGTCTGAGGGACGTTACAGGGTTACAGAGTCTGAGGGACCTCGCAGGGTTACAGAGTCTGAGGGACCTCGCAGGGTTACAGTGTCTGAGGGACGTTACAGGGTTACAGTGTCTGAGGGACGTTACAGGGTTACAGAGTCTGAGGGACCTCACAGGGTTACTGAGTCTGAGGGACCTCACAGGGTTACAGTGTCTGAGGGACCTCACAGTGTTACAGTGTCTGAGGGTCCTCACAGGGTTACAGTGTCTGAGGGACGTTACAGGGTTACAGTGTCTGAGGGTCCTCACAGGGTTACAGTGCCTGAGGGACGTTACAGGGTTACAGAGTCTGAGGGACCCCACAGGGTTACAGAGTCTGAGGGACGTTACAGGGTTACAGTGTCTGAGGGACGTTACAGGGTTTCAGTGTCTGAGGGCTCTCACAGGGTTACAGAGTCTGAGGGACCCCACAGGGTTACAGTGTCTGAGGGACCTCACAGGGTTACAGTGTCTGAGGGACGTTACAGGGTTACAGTGTCTGAGGGACCTCACAGGGTTACAGTGTCTGAGGGATGTCACAGGGTTACAGTGTCTGAGGGACGTTACAGGGTTACAGAGTCTGCGGGATCTCACAGGGTTACAGTGTCTGAGAGACCTCACAGGGTTACAGAGTCTGAGGGACCCCACAGGGTTACAGTGTCTGAGGGACCTCACAGGGTTACAGTGTCTGAGGGACGTTACAGGGTTACAGAGTCTGAGGGACCCCACAGGGTTACAGTGTCTGAGGGACCTCACAGGGTTACAGTGTCTGAGGGAAGTTACAGGGTTACAGAGTCTGAGGGACCTCACAGGGTTACAGTGTCTGAGGGACCTCACAAGGTTACAGAGTCTACAGGATCTCACAGGGTTACAGTGTCTGAGGGACCTCACAGGGTTACAGAGTCTGAGGGACCCCACAGGGTTACAGTGTCTGAGGGACCTCACAGTGTTACAGTGTCTGAGGGACGTTACAGGGTTACAGAGTCTGAGGGACCTCACAGGGTTACAGTGTCTGAGGGACGTCACAGGGTACAGTGTCTGAGGGACCTCACAGGGTTACAGTGTCTGAGGGACCTCACAGGGTTACAGTGTCTGAGGGACGTTACAGGGTTACAGTGTCTGAGGGTCCTCACAGGGTTACAGTGTCTGAGGGACCTCACAGGGTAACAGTGTCTGAGGCACGTTACAGGGTTACAGAGTCTGAGGGACCTTACAGGGTTACAGTGTCTGAGGGTCCTCACAGGGTAACAGAGTCTGAGGGTCCTCACAGGGTAACAGTGTCTGAGGGACCTCACAGGGTAACAGTGTCTGAGGGACGTTACAGGGTTACAGTGTCTGAGGGACGTTACAGGGTTACAGTGTCTGAGGGACCTCACAGGGGTACAGTGTCTGAGGGACGTTACAGGGTTACAGTGTCTGAGGGACGTTACAGGGTTACAGAGTCTGAGGGACCTCACAGGGTTACAGAATCTGAGGGACGTTACAGGGTTACAGAGTCTGAGGGACCTCACAGGGTTACAGAGTCTGAGGGACATTACAGGGTTACAGAGTCTGAGGGACCTCACAGGGTTACAGTGTCTGAGGGACATCACAGGGTTACAGGGTCTGAGGGACCTCACAGGGTTACAGTGTCTGAGGGACGTTACAGGGTTACAGAGTCTGAGGGACCCCACAGGGTTACAGTGTCTGAGGGACCTCACAGGGTTACAGTGTCTGAGGGACGTTACAGGGTTACAGTGTCTGAGGGACGTTACAGGGTTACAGAGTCTGAGGGACCTCACAGGGTTACAGTGTCTGAGGGACGTTACAGGGTTACAGTGTCTGAGGGACCTTACAGGGTGACAGAGTCTGAGGGACCTCACAGGGTTACAGTGTCTGAGGGACCTCACAGGGTTACAGTGTCTGAGGGACGTTACAGGGTTACAGTGTCTGAGGGACCTCACAGGGTAACAGAGTCTGAGGGACCTCACAGGGTTACAGAGTCTGAGGGACCTCACAGGGTTACAGTGTCTGAGGGACGTTACAGGGTTACAGTGTCTGAGGGACCTCACAGGGTTACAGTGTCTGAGGGACGTTACAGGGTTACAGAGTCTGAGGGACCTCACAGGGTTACAGAGTCTGAGGGACCTCGCAGGGTTACAGAGTCTGAGGGACCTCGCAGGGTTACAGTGTCTGAGGGACGTTACAGGGTTACAGAGTCTGAGGGACCTCACAGGGTTACAGAGTCTGAGGGACATTACAGGGTTACAGAGTCTGAGGGACCCCACAGGGTTACAGTGTCTGAGGGACGTTACACGGTTACAGTGTCTGAGGGACCTCACAGGGTTACAGAGTCTGAGGGAACTCACAGGGTTACAGTGTCTGAGGGACCTCACAGGGTTACAGTGTCTGAGGGACGTTACAGGGTTACAGAGTCTGAGGGACGTTACAGGGTTACAGTGTGTGAGGGACCTCACAGGGTTACAGAGTCTGAGGGACGTTATAGGGTTACAGAGTCTGAGGGACCTCACAGGCTTACAGTGTCTGAGGGACGTTACAGGGTTACAGAGTCTGAGGGACCTCACAGGGTTACAGAGTCTGAGGGACGTTACAGGGTTACAGAGTTTGAGGGACCTCGCAGGGTTACAGTGTCTGAGGGACCTCACAGGGTTACAGTGTCTGAGGGACCTCACAGGGTTACACTGTCTGAGGGACCTCACAGGGTTACAGAGTCTGAGGGACGTTACAGGGTTACAGTGTCTGAGGGACGTTACAGGGTTACAGTGTCTGAGGGTCCTCACAGGGTAACAGAGTCTGAGGGTCCTCACAGGGTAACAGTGTCTGAGGGACCTCACAGGGTAACAGTGTCTGAGGGACGTTACAGGGTTACAGTGTCTGAGGGACGTTACAGGGTTACAGAGTCTGAGGGACCTCACAGGGTTACAGAGTCTGAGGGACCTCACAGGGTTACAGTGTCTGAGGGACCTCACAGGGTTACAGTGTCTGAGGGACGTTACAGGGTTACAGTTTCTGAGGGTCCTCACAGGGTTACAGAGTCTGAGGGACGTTACAGGGTTACAGTGTCTGAGG
This sequence comes from Chiloscyllium punctatum, assembly GCF_047496795.1. Lineage (NCBI taxonomy): Eukaryota > Metazoa > Chordata > Chondrichthyes > Orectolobiformes > Hemiscylliidae > Chiloscyllium > Chiloscyllium punctatum. The sequence continues at coordinate 4,334,352 of NC_092774.1, forward strand.
GTCCTCACAGGGTTACAGAGTCTGAGGGACACCACAGGGTTACAGTGTCTGAGGGACCTCGCAGGGTTACAGAGTCTGAGGGACGTTACAGGGTTACAGTGTCTGAGGGACGTTACAGGGTTTCAGAGTCTGAGGGACCTCACAGGGTTACAGTGTCTGAGGGACCTCACAGGGTTACAGTGTCTGAGGGAGGTTACAGGGTTACAGTGTCTGAGGGACATCACAGGGTTACAGTGTCTGAGGGACCTCACAGGGTTACAGTGTCTGAGGGACCTCACAGGGTTACAGTGTCTGAGGGACGTTACAGGGTTACAGTGTCTGAGGGACCTCACAGGGTTACAGAGTCTGAGGGACCTCGCAGGGTTACAGTGTCTGAGGGACGTTACAGGGTTACAGAGTCTGAGGGACCACACAGGGTTACAGAGTCTGAGGGACGTTACAGGGTTACAGTGTCTGAGGGACCTCACAGGGTTACAGAGTCTGCGGGATCTCACAGGGTTACAGTGTCTGAGGGACCTCACAGGGTTACAGAGTCTGAGGGACCCCACAGGGTTACAGTGTCTGAGGGACGTTACAGGGTTACAGTGCCTGAGTGACGTTACAGGGTTACAGTGTCTGAGGGACCGCACAGGGTTACAGAGTCTGAGGGACCCCACAGGGTTACAGTGTCTGAGGGACGTTACAGGGTTACAGTGCCTGAGGGACGTTACAGGGTTACAGTGTCTGAGGGAACTCACAGGGTTACAGAGTCTGAGGGACCTCACAGGGTTACAGAGTCTGAGGGTCCTCACAGGGTTACAGAGTCTGAGGGACGTTACAGGGTTACAGTGTCTGAGGGTCCTCACAGGGTTACAGAGTCTGAGGGACACCACAGGGTTACAGTGTCTGAGGGACCTCACAGGGTTACAGAGTCTGAGGGACGTTACAGGGTTACAGTGTCTGAGGGACGTTACAGGGTTTCAGAGTCTGAGGGACCTCACAGGGTTACAGTGTCTGAGGGACCTCACAGGGTTACAGTGTCTGAGGGAGGTTACAGGGTTACAGTGTCTGAGGGACATCACAGGGTTACAGTGTCTGAGGGACCTCACAGGGTTACAGTGTCTGAGGGACCTCACAGGGTTACAGTGTCTGAGGGACGTTACAGGGTTACAGTGTCTGAGGGACCTCACAGGGTTACAGAGTCTGAGGGACCTCGCAGGGTTACAGTGTCTGAGGGACGTTACAGGGTTACAGAGTCTGAGGGACCACACAGGGTTACAGAGTCTGAGGGACGTTACAGGGTTACAGTGTCTGAGGGACCTCACAGGGTTACAGAGTCTGCGGGATCTCACAGGGTTACAGTGTCTGAGGGACCTCACAGGGTTACAGAGTCTGAGGGACCCCACAGGGTTACAGTGTCTGAGGGACGTTACAGGGTTACAGTGCCTGAGTGACGTTACAGGGTTACAGTGTCTGAGGGACCGCACAGGGTTACAGAGTCTGAGGGACCCCACAGGGTTACAGTGTCTGAGGGACGTTACAGGGTTACAGTGCCTGAGGGACGTTACAGGGTTACAGTGTCTGAGGGAACTCACAGGGTTACAGAGTCTGAGGGACCTCACAGGGTTACAGAGTCTGAGGGACATTACAGGGTTACAGAGTCTGAGGGACCTCACAGGGTTACAGAGTCTGAGGGACGTTACAGGGTTACAGTGTCTGAGGGACGTTACAGGGTTACAGTGTCTGAGGGACGTTACAGGGTTACAGTGTCTGAGGGACCTCACAGGGTTACAGTGTCTGAGGGACCTCACAGGGTTACAGTGTCTGAGGGTCCTCACAGGGATACAGAGTGTGAGGGACGTTACAGGGTTACAGTGTCTGAGGGACCTCACAGGGTTACAGTGTCTGAGGGACCTCACAGGGTTACAGAGTCTGAGGGACCTCACAGGGTTACAGTGTCTGAGGGACCTCACAGGGTTACAGTGTCTGAGGGACGTTACAGGGTTACAGAGTCTGAGGGACCTCACAGGGTTACAGTGTCTGAGGGACGTTACAGGGTTACAGAGTCTGAGGGACCTCACAGGGTTACAGTGTCTGAGGGATCTCACAGGGTTACAGTGTCTGAGGGACGTTACAGGGTTACAGTGTCTGAGGGACCTCACAGGGTTACAGAGTCTGAGAGACCTCACAGGGTTACAGTGTCTGAGGGACGTTACAGGGTTACAGAGTCTGAGGGACCTCACTGGGTTACAGTGTCTGAGGGACGTTACAGGGTTACAGAGTCTGAGGGACCCCACAGGGTTACAGAGTCTGAGGGACGTCACAGGGTTACAGTGTCTGAGGGACCTCATAGGGTTACAGAGTCTGAGGGACGTTACAGGGTTACAGTGTCTGAGGGACCCCACAGGGTTACAGAGTCTGAGGGACCTCACAGGGTTACAGTGTCTGACGGACCTCACAGGGTTACAGAGTCTGAGGGACCTCACAGGGTTACAGAGTCTGAGGGACCTCACAGGGTTACAGTGTCTGAGGGACGTTACAGGGTTACAGAGTCTGAGGGACGTTACAGGGTTACAGTGTCTGAGGGACCTCACAGGGTTCCAGTGTCTGAGGGACCTCACAGGGTTACAGTGTCTGAGGGACCTCACAGGGTTACAGAGTCTGAGGGACCTCACAGGGTTACAGAGTCTAAGGGACGTTACAGGGTTACAGAGTCTGAGGGATGTTACAGGGTTACAGAGTCTGAGGGACCTCACAGGGTTACAGAGTCCGAGGGACCTCACAGTGTTACAGTGTCTGAGGGACGTTACAGGGTTACAGTGTCTGAGGGACCTCACAAGGTTACAGTGTCTGAGGGACCTGACAGGGTTACAGTGTCTGAGGGACCTCACAGGGTTACAGAGTCTGAGGGACCTCACAGGGTTACAGAGTCCGAGGGACGTTACAGGGTTACAGTGTCTGAGGGACCTCACAGGGTTACAGTGTCTGAGGGACGTTACAGGGTTACAGTGTCTGAGGGACCTCACAGGGTTACAGTGTCTGAGGGACGTTCCAGGGTTAGAGTGTCTGAGGGACGTTACACGGTTACCGAGTCTGAGGGACCTCACAGGGTTACAGAGTCTGAGGGACGTTACAGGGTTACAGAGTCTGAGGGACGTTACAGGGTTACAGAGTCTGAGGGACCTCACAGGGTTACAGAGTCCGAGGGACGTTACAGGGTTACAGTGTCTGAGGGACGTTACAGGGTTACAGTGTCTGAGGGACGTTACAGGGTTACAGTGTCTGAGGGACGTTACAGGGTTACAGTGTCTGAGGGACCTCACAGGGTTACAGTGTCTGAGGGACCTCACAGGGTTACAGTGTCTGAGGGACCTCACAGGGTTACAGAGTCTGAGGGACCTCACAGGGTTACAGAGTCTCAGGGACGTTACAGGGTTACAGTGTCTGAGGGACCTCACAGGGTTACAGAGTCTGAGGGACCTCACAGGGTTACAGAGTCTGAGGGACCCCACAGGGTTACAGAGTCTGAGGGACCCCACAGGGTTACAGTGTCTGAGGGACCCCAACAGGGTTACAGTGTCTGAGGAACGTTACAGGGTTACAGTGTCTGAGGGACCTCACAGGGTTACAGAGTCTGAGGGACATTACAGGGTTACAGTGTCCGAGGGACATTACAGGGTTACAGTGTCTGAGGGATCTCACAGGGTTACAGTGTCTGAGGGACCTCGCAGGGTTACAGTGTCTGAGGGACGTTACAGGGTTACAGTGTCTGAGGGACCTCACAGGGTTACAGAGTCTGAGGGACCTCACAGGGTTACAGTGTCTGAGGGACCTCACAGGGTTACAGAGTCTGAGGGATCTTACAGGGTTACAGTGTCTGAGGGACGTTACAGGGTTACAGTGTCTGAGGGACGTTACAGGGTTACAGAGTCTGAGGGACCTCACAGGGTTACAGTGTCTGAGGGACCTCACAGGGTTACAGAGTCTGAGGGACCTCACAGGGTTACAGTGTCTGAGGGACCTCACAGGGTTACAGTGTCTGAGGGACGTTACAGGGTTACAGAGTCAAGGGAGCACACAGGGTTACAGAGTCTGAGGGACCTCACAGGGTTACAGAGTCTGAGGGACCTCACAGGGTTACCGTGTCTGAGGGACCTCACAGGGTTACAGTGTCTGAGGGACCTCACAGGGTTACAGTGTCTGAGGGACGTTACAGGGTTACAGTGTCTGAGGGACGTTACAGGGTTACAGTGTCTGAGGGACGTTACAGGGTTACAGAGTCTGAGGGACCTCACAGGGTTACAGTGTCTGAGGGACCTCACAGGGTTACAGAGTCTGACGGACCTCACAGGGTTACAGTGTCTGAGGGACCTCACAGGGTTACAGTGTCTGAGGGACCTCACAGGGTTACAGTGTCTGAGGGACGTTACAGGGTTACAGAGTCTGAGGGACCACACAGGGTTACAGAGTCTGAGGGACCTCACAGGGTTACAGAGTCTGAGGGACCTCACAGGGTTACCGTGTCTGAGGGACCTCACAGGGTTACAGTGTCTGAGGGACCTCACAGGGTTACAGTGTCTGAGGGACGTTACAGGGTTACAGTGTCTGAGGGACGTTACAGGGTTACAGTGTCTGAGGGACCTCACAGGGTTACAGTGTCTGAGGGACGTTACAGGGTTACAGAGTCTGAGGGACGTTACAGGGTTACAGTGTCTGAGGGACGTTACAGGGATTCAGAGTCTGAGGGACCTCACAGGGTTACATAGTCCGAGGGACCTCACAGGGTTACAGTGTCTGAGGGACGTTACAGGGTTACAGTGTCTGAGGGACCTCACAGGGTTACAGTGTCTGAGGGACGTTACAGGGTTACAGAGTCTGAGGGACCTCACAGGGTTACAGTGTCTGAGGGACGTTACAGGGTTACAGTGTCTTAGGGTCCTCACAGGGTTACAGTGTCTGAGGGACCTCACAGGGTTACAGAGTCTGAGGGACGTTACAGGGTTACAGTGTCTGAGGGACCTCACAGGGTTACAGTGTCTGAGGGACCTCACAGGGTTACAGTGTCTGAGGGACGTTACAGAGTTACAGTGTCTGAGGGACCTCACAGGGTTACAGTGTCTGAGGGACCTCACAGGGTTACAGTGTCTGAGGGACCTCACAGGGTTACAGAGTCTGAGGGACGTTACAGGGTTACAGAGCCTGAGGGACGTTACAGGGTTACAGTGTCTGAGGGACCTCGCAGGGTTACAGTGTCTGAGGGACCTCACAGGGTTACAGAGTCTGAGGGACCTCACAGGGTTACAGTGTCTGAGGGACCTCACAGGGTTACAGTGTCTGAGGGACCTCACAGGGTTACAGTGTCTGAGGGACGTTACAGGGTTACAGAGTCTGAGGGTCCTCACAGGGTTACAGTGTCTGAGGGACCCCACAGGGTTACAGTGTCTGAGGGACCCCACAGGGTTACAGAGTCTGAGGGACGTTACAGGGTTACAGAGCCTGAGGGACGTTACAGGGTTACAGTGTCTGAGGGACCTCACAGGGTTACAGTGTCTGAGGGACCCCACAGGGTTACAGAGTCTGAGGGACCTCACAGGGTTACAGAGTCTGAGGGACCTCACAGGGTTACAGTGTCTGAGGGACGTTACAGGGTTACAGAGTCTGAGGGACCTCACAGGGTTACAGAGTCTGAGGGACCTCGCAGGGTTACAGTGTCTGAGGGACGTTACAGGGCTACAGAGTCTGCGGGATCTCACAGGGTTACAGAGTCTGAGGGACCCCACAGGGTTACAGTGTCTTAGGGACGTTACAGGGTTACAGTGTCTGAGGGACCTCACAGGGTTACAGTGTCTGAGGGACGTTACAGGGTTACAGAGTCTGAGGGACCTCACAGGGTTACAGTGTCTGAGGGACCTCACAGGGTTACAGTGCCTGAGGGACGTTACAGGGTTACAGTGTCTGAGGGACCTCACAGGGTTACAGAGTCTGAGGGACCTCACAGGGTTACAGTGTCTGAGTGACCTCACAGGGTTACAGAGTCTGAGTGACGTTACAGGGTTACAGAGTCTGAGGGTCCTCACAGGCTTACAGTGTCTGTGGGACGTTACAGGGTTACAGTGTCTGAGGGACCTCACAGGGTTACAGTGTCTGCGGGACCTCACAGGGTTACAGAGTCTGAGGGACCTCACAGGGTTACAGTGTCTGAGGGACCTCACAGGGTTACAGAGCCTGAGGGACCTCACAGGGTTACAGTGTCTGAGGGACGTTACAGGGTTACAGAGTCTGAGGGACGTTACAGGGTTACAGTGTCTGAGGGACCTCACAGGGTTACAGTGTCTGAGGGACCTCACAGGGTTACAGTGTCTGAGGGACGTTACAGGGTTACAGAGTCTGAGGGACGTTACAGGGTTACAGTGCCTGAGGAACGTTACAGGGTTACAGTGTCTGAGGGACCTCACTGGCTTACAGTGTCTGAGGGACCTCACAGGGTTACAGAGTCTGAGGGACCTCACAGGGTTACAGAGTCTGAGGGACGTTACAGGGTTACAGTGCCTGAGGAACGTTACAGGGTTACAGTGTCTGAGGGACCTGACAGGGTTACAGTGTCTGAGGGACCTCACAGGGTTACAGAGTCTGAGGGACCTCACAGGGTTACAGAGTCTGAGGGACCTCACAGGGTTACAGTGTCTGAGGGACCTCACAGGGTTACAGAGTCTGAGGGACGTCACAGGGTTACAGTGTCTGAGGGACGTTACAGGGTTACAGAGTCTGAGGGCCCTCACAGGGTTACAGTGTCTGAGGGACCTCACAGGGTTACAGAGTCTGAGGGACGTTACAGGGTTACAGAGTCTGAGGGACCTCACAGGGTTACAGAGTCTGAGGGACCTCACAGGGTTACAGTGTCTGAGGGACCTCACAGGGTTACAGAGTCTGAGGGACCTCACAGGGTTACAGAGTCTGAGGGACCTTACAGGGTTTCAGTGTCTGAGGGACCCCACAGGGTTACAGTGCCTGAGTGACGTTACAGGGTTACAGTGCCTGAGTGACGTTACAGGGTTACAGTGTCTGAGGGACCGCACAGGGTTACAGAGTCTGAGGGACCCCACAGGGTTACAGTGTCTGAGGGACGTTACAGGGTTACAGTGCCTGAGGGACGTTACAGGGTTACAGTGTCTGAGGGACCTCACAGGGTTACAGAGTCTGAGGGACCTCACAGGGTTACAGTGTCTGAGGGACCTCACAGGGTTACAGAGTCTGAGGGACCTCACAGGGATACAGAGTGTGAGGGAACTCACAGGGTTACAGTGTCTGAGGGACCTCACAGGGTTACAGTGTCTGAGGGAACTCACAGGGTTACAGTGTCTGAGGGTCCACACAGGGATACAGAGTGTGAGGGACGTTACAGGGTTACAGTGTCTGAGGGACCTCACAGGGTTACAGAGTCTGAGGGACCTCACAGGGTTACAGTGTCTGAGGGACCTCACAGGGTTACAGTGTCTGAGGGACCTCACAGGGTTACAGAGTCTGAGGGACCTCACAGGGTTACAGAGTCTGAGGGACCTCACAGGGTTACAGTGTCTGAGGGACGTTACAGGGTTACAGAGTCTGAGGGACCTCACAGGGTTACAGTGTCTGAGGGACCTCACAGGGTTACAGAGTCTGAGGGACCTCACAGGGTTACAGAGTCTGAGGGACCACACAGGGTTACAGTGTCTGAGGGACCTTACAGGGTTACAGAGTCTGAGGGACGTTACAGGGTTACAGTGTCTGAGGGACCTCACAGGGTTACAGTGTCTGAGGGACCTCACAGGGTTACAGAGTCTGAGCGACCTCACAGGGTTACAGAGTCTGAGGGACCTCACAGGGTTACAGTGTCTGAGGGACGTCACAGGGTTACAGAGTCTGAGGGACCTCACAGGGTTACAGTGTCTGAGGGACCCCACAGGGTTACAGTGTCTGAGGGACGTTACAGGGTTACAGTATCCGAGGGACATTACAGGGTAACAGAGTCTGAGGGACCTCACAAGGTTACAGTGTCTGAGGGACGTTACAGGGTTACAGAGTCTGAGGGACCTCACAGGGTTACACAGTCTGAGGGACGTTACAGGGTTACAGTGTCTGAGGGACGTTACAGGGTTACAGTGTCTGAGGGACCTCACAGGGTTACAGTGTCTGAGGGATCTCACAGGGTTACAGTTTCTGTGGGACGTTACAGGGTTACAGTGTCTGAGGGACCTCACAGGGTTACAGTGTCTGAGGGACCTCACAGGGTTACAGTGTCTGAGAGACCTCACAGGGTTACAGTGTCTGAGGGACGTTACAGGGTTACAGAGTCTGAGGGACCTCACAGGGTTACAGTGTCTGAGGGACGTTACAGGGTTACAGAGTCTGAGGGACCCCACAGGGTTACAGAGTCTGAGGGACGTCACAGGGTTACAGAGTCTGAGGGACGTTACAGGGTTACAGTGTCTGAGGGACCCCACAGGGTTACAGAGTCTGAGGGACCTCACAGGGTTACAGTGTCTGACGGACCTCACAGGGTTACAGAGTCTGAGGGACCTCACAGGGTTACAGAGTCTGAGGGACCTCACAGGGTTATAGTGTCTGAGGGACGTTACAGGGTTACAGAGTCTGAGGGACGTTACAGGGTTACAGTGTCTGAGGGACCTCACAGGGTTCCAGTGTCTGAGGGACCTCACAGGGTTACAGAGTCTGAGGGACCTCACAGGGTTACAGTGTCTGAGGGACCTCACAGGGTTACAGAGTCTGAGGGACGTTACAGGGTTACAGTGTCTGAGGGACCTCACAGGGTTCCAGTGTCTGAGGGACTTCACAGGGTTACAGAGTCTGAGGGACCTCACAGGGTTACAGTGTCTGAGAGACCTCACAGGGTTACAGTGTCTGAGGGACCTCACAGGGTTACAGTGTCTGAGGGACCTCTTAGGGTTACAGAGTCTGAGGGACCACACAGGGTTACAGTGTCTGAGGGACCTCACAGGGTTACAGAGTCTGAGGGACCTCACAGGGTTACAGTGTCTGAGGGACGTTACAGGGTTACAGAGTCTGAGGGACCTCACAGGGTTACAGAGTCTGAGAGACGTTACAGGGTTACAGAGTCTGAGGGACCCCACAGGGTTACAGAGTCTGAGGGACCCCACAGGGTTACAGAGTCTGAGGGACGTTACAGGGTTACAGAGCCTGAGGGACGTTACAGGGTTACAGTGTCTGAGGGACCTCGCAGGGTTCCAGTGTCTGAGGGACCTCACAGGGTTACAGTGTCTGAGGGACCTCACAGGGTTACAGAGTCTGAGGGACCTCACAGGGTTACAGTGTCTGAGGGACCTCACAGGGTTACAGAGTCTGAGGGACCTCACAGGGTTACAGTGTCTGAGGGACCTCACAGGGTTACAGAGTCTGAGGGACCTCACAGGGTTACAGTGTCTGAGGGACGTTACAGAGTTACAGTGTCTGAGGGACCTCACAGGGTTACAGAGTCTGAGGGACCTCACAGGGTTACACAGTCTGAGGGACGTTACAGGGTTACAGAGTCTGAGGGACCTCACAGGGTTACAGAGTCTGAGGGACCTCACAGGGTTACAGTGTCTGAGGGACCTCACAGGGTTACAGAGTCTGAGGGACGTTACAGGGTTACATAGTCCGAGGGACCTCACAGGGTTACAGAGTCTGAGGGACGTTACAGGGTTACAGAGCCTGAGGGACCTCACAGGGTTACAGTGTCTGAGGGACCTTACAGGGTTACAGAGTCTGAGGGACCCCACAGGGTTACAGAGTCTGAGGGACCCCACAGGGTTACAGTGTCTGAGGGACGTTACAGGGTTACAGTGTCTGAGGGACCTCACAGGGTTACAGTGTCTGAGGGACCTTACAGGGTAACAGTGTTTGAGGGACCTCACAGGGTTACAGAGTCTGAGGGACCTCACAGGGTTACAGTGTGTGAGGGACCCCACAGGGTTACAGTGTGTGAGTGACCTAACAGGGTTACAGGGTCTGAGGGACCTCACAGGGTTACAGGGTCTGAGGGACGTTACAGGGTTACAGAGTCTGAGGGAACTCACAGGGTTACAGAGTCTGAGGGACCTCACAGGGTTACACTGTCTGAGTGACGTTACAGGGTTACAGTGTCTGAGGGACCTCACAGGGTTACAGTGTCTGAGGGACCTTACAGGGTAACAGTGTTTGAGGGACCTCACAGGGTTACAGAGTCTGAGGGACCTCACAGGGTTACAGTGTCTGAGGGACGTTACAGGGTTACAGTGTCTGAGGGACCTTACAGGGTAACAGTGTTTGAGGGACCTCACAGGGTTACAGAGTCTGAGGGACCTCACAGGGTTACAGTGTCTGAGGGATGTTACATGGTTACAGTGTCTGAGGGACCTCACAAGGTTACAGAGTCTGAGGGACCTCACAGGGTTACAGAGTCTGAGGGACGTTACAGGGTTACAGTGTCTGAGGGACGTTACAGGGTTACAGAGTCTGAGGGACGTTACAGGGTTACCGAGTCTGAGGGACCTCACAGGGTTACAGGGTCTGAGGGACCTCACAGGGTTACAGTGTCTGAGGGACGTTACAGGGTTACAGAGTCTGAGGGACCTCACAGGGTTACAGAGTCTGAGGGACCTCACAGGGTTACAGTGTCTGAGGGACCTCACAGGGTTACAGTGTCTGAGGGTCCTCACAGGGTTACAGTGTCTGAGGGACCTCACAGGGTTACAGTGTCTGAGGGTCCTCACAGGGTTACAGAGTCTGAGGGACCTCACAGGGTTACAGTGTCTGAGGGACCTCACAGGGTTACAGGGTCTGAGGGACCTCACAGGGTTACAGTGTCTGAGGGACGTTACAGGGTTACAGAGTCTGAGGGACCTCACAGGGTTACAGAGTCTGAGGGACCTCACAGGGTTACAGAGTCTGAGGGACCTCACAGGGTTACAGTGTCTGAGGGTCCTCACAGGGTTACAGTGTCTGAGGGACGTTACAGGGTTACAGAGTCTGAGGGATGTTACAGGGTTACAGAGTCTGAGGGACCTCACAGGGTTACAGTGTCTGAGGGACGTTACAGGGTTACAGAGTCTGAGGGATCTCACAGGGTTACAGTGTATGAGGGACGTTACAGGGTTACAGTGTCTGAGGGACCTCACAAGGTTACAGTGTCTGAGGGGCCTCACAGTGTTACAGTGTCTGAGGGACCTCACAGGGTTACAGAGTCTGAGGGACCTCACAGGGTTACAGTGTCTGAGGGACGTTACAGGGTTACAGTGTCTGAGGGACCTCACAGGGTTCCAGTGTCTGAGGGACCTCACAGGGTTACAGTGTCTGAGGGACCTCACAGGGTTACAGTGTCTGAGGGACGTTACAGGGTTACAGTGTCTGAGGGACGTTACAGGGTTACAGTGTCTGAGGGACCTCACAGGGTTACAGAGTCTGAGGGTCCTCACAGGGTAACAGTGTCTGAGGGACCTCACAGGGTTACAGTGTCTGAGGGACGTTACAGGGTTACAGTGTCTGAGGGACGTTACAGGGTTACAGTGTCTGAGGGACCTCACAGGGTTACAGTGTCTGAGGGATCTCACAGGGTTACAGAGTCTGAGGGACCTCACAGGGTTACAGAGTCTGAGGGACCTCACAGGGTTACAGTGTCTGAGGGACGTTACAGGGTTACAGAGTCTGAGGGACCTCACAGGGTTACAGTGTCTGAGGGACCTCACAGGGTTACAGAGTCTGAGGGACCTCACAGGGTTACAGAGTCTGAGGGACCACACAGGGTTACAGTGTCTGAGGGACCTTACAGGGTTACAGAGTCTGAGGGACGTTACAGGGTTACAGTGTCTGAGGGACCTCACAGGGTTACAGTGTCTGAGGGACCTCACAGGGTTACAGAGTCTGAGCGACCTCACAGGGTTACAGAGTCTGAGGGACCTCACAGGGTTACAGTGTCTGAGGGACGTCACAGGGTTAGAGAGTCTGAGGGACCTCACAGGGTTACAGTGTCTGAGGGACCCCACAGGGTTACAGTGTCTGAGGGACGTTACAGGGTTACAGTATCCGAGGGACATTACAGGGTAACAGAGTCTGAGGGACCTCACAAGGTTACAGTGTCTGAGGGACGTTACAGGGTTACAGAGTCTGAGGGACCTCACAGGGTTACACAGTCTGAGGGACGTTACAGGGTTACAGTGTCTGAGGGACGTTACAGGGTTACAGTGTCTGAGGGACCTCACAGGGTTACAGTGTCTGAGGGATCTCACAGGGTTACAGTTTCTGTGGGACGTTACAGGGTTACAGTGTCTGAGGGACCTCACAGGGTTACAGTGTCTGAGGGACCTCACAGGGTTACAGTGTCTGAGAGACCTCACAGGGTTACAGTGTCTGAGGGACGTTACAGGGTTACAGAGTCTGAGGGACCTCACAGGGTTACAGTGTCTGAGGGACGTTACAGGGTTACAGAGTCTGAGGGACCCCACAGGGTTACAGAGTCTGAGGGACGTCACAGGGTTACAGAGTCTGAGGGACGTTACAGGGTTACAGTGTCTGAGGGACCCCACAGGGTTACAGAGTCTGAGGGACCTCACAGGGTTACAGTGTCTGACGGACCTCACAGGGTTACAGAGTCTGAGGGACCTCACAGGGTTACAGAGTCTGAGGGACCTCACAGGGTTATAGTGTCTGAGGGACGTTACAGGGTTACAGAGTCTGAGGGACGTTACAGGGTTACAGTGTCTGAGGGACCTCACAGGGTTCCAGTGTCTGAGGGACCTCACAGGGTTACAGAGTCTGAGGGACCTCACAGGGTTACAGTGTCTGAGGGACCTCACAGGGTTACAGAGTCTGAGGGACCTCACAGGGTTCCAGTGTCTGAGGGACCTCACAGGGTTACAGAGTCTGAGGGACCTCACAGGGTTACAGAGTCTGAGGGACCTCACAGGGTTACAGTGTCTGAGAGACCTCACAGGGTTACAGTGTCTGAGGGACCTCACAGGGTTACAGTGTCTGAGGGACCTCACAGGGTTACAGAGTCTGAGGGACCACACAGGGTTACAGTGTCTGAGGGACCTCACAGGGTTACAGAGTCTGAGGGACCTCACAGGGTTACAGTGTCTGAGGGACGTTACAGGGTTACAGAGTCTGAGGGACCTCACAGGGTTACAGAGTCTGAGAGACGTTACAGGGTTACAGAGTCTGAGGGACCCCACAGTGTTACAGAGTCTGAGGGACCCCACAGGGTTACAGAGTCTGAGGGACGTTACAGGGTTACAGAGCCTGAGGGACGTTACAGGGTTACAGTGTCTGAGGGACCTCGCAGGGTTCCAGTGTCTGAGGGACCTCACAGGGTTACAGTGTCTGAGGGACCTCACAGGGTTACAGAGTCTGAGGGACCTCACAGGGTTACAGTGTCTGAGGGACCTCACAGGGTTACAGAGTCTGAGGGACCTCACAGGGTTACAGAGTCTGAGGGACGTTACAGAGTTACAGTGTCTGAGGGACCTCACAGGGTTACAGAGTCTGAGGGACCTCACAGGGTTACACAGTCTGAGGGACGTTACAGGGTTACAGAGTCTGAGGGACCTCACAGGGTTACAGAGTCTGAGGGACCTCACAGGGTTACAGTGTCTGAGGGACCTCACAGGGTTACAGAGTCTGAGGGACGTTACAGGGTTACATAGTCTGAGGGACCTCACAGGGTTACAGAGTCTGAGGGACGTTACAGGGTTACAGAGCCTGAGGGACCTCACAGGGTTACAGTGTCTGAGGGACCTTACAGGGTTACAGAGTCTGAGGGACCCCACAGGGTTACAGAGTCTGAGGGACCCCACAGGGTTACAGTGTCTGAGGGACGTTACAGGGTTACAGTGTCTGAGGGACCTCACAGGGTTACAGTGTCTGAGGGACCTTACAGGGTAACAGTGTTTGAGGGACCTCACAGGGTTACAGAGTCTGAGGGACCTCACAGGGTTACAGTGTGTGAGGGACCCCACAGGGTTACAGTGTGTGAGTGACCTAACAGGGTTACAGGGTCTGAGGGACCTCACAGGGTTACAGGGTCTGAGGGACGTTACAGGGTTACAGAGTCTGAGGGAACTCACAGGGTTACAGAGTCTGAGGGACCTCACAGGGTTACACTGTCTGAGTGACGTTACAGGGTTACAGTGTCTGAGGGACCTCACAGGGTTACAGTGTCTGAGGGACCTTACAGGGTAACAGTGTTTGAGGGACCTCACAGGGTTACAGAGTCTGAGGGACGTTACAGGGTTACAGTGTCTGAGGGACCTCACAGGGTTACAGTGTCTGAGGGACGTTACAGGGTTACAGTGTCTGAGGGACCTTACAGGGTAACAGTGTTTGAGGGACCTCACAGGGTTACAGAGTCTGAGGGACCTCACAGGGTTACAGTGTCTGAGGGACGTTACAGGGTTACAGTGTCTGAGGGACCTTACAGGGTAACAGTGTTTGAGGGACCTCACAGGGTTACAGAGTCTGAGGGACCTCACAGGGTTACAGTGTCTGAGGGATGTTACATGGTTACAGTGTCTGAGGGACCTCACAAGGTTACAGAGTCTGAGGGACCTCACAGGGTTACAGAGTCTGAGGGACGTTACAGGGTTACAGTGTCTGAGGGACGTTACAGGGTTACAGAGTCTGAGGGACGTTACAGGGTTACCGAGTCTGAGGGACCTCACAGGGTTACAGGGTCTGAGGGACCTCACAGGGTTACAGTGTCTGAGGGACGTTACAGGGTTACAGAGTCTGAGGGACCTCACAGGGTTACAGAGTCTGAGGGACCTCACAGGGTTACAGTGTCTGAGGGACCTCACAGGGTTACAGTGTCTGAGGGTCCTCACAGGGTTACAGTGTCTGAGGGACGTTACAGGGTTACAGAGTCTGAGGGATGTTACAGGGTTACAGAGTCTGAGGGACCTCACAGGGTTACAGTGTCTGAGGGACGTTACAGGGTTACAGAGTCTGAGGGATCTCACAGGGTTACAGTGTCTGAGGGACGTTACAGGGTTACAGTGTCTGAGGGACCTCACAAGGTTACAGTGTCTGAGGGGCCTCACAGTGTTACAGTGTCTGAGGGACCTCACAGGGTTACAGAGTCTGAGGGACCTCACAGGGTTACAGTGTCTGAGGGACGTTACAGGGTTACAGTGTCTGAGGGACATCACAGGGTTACAGTGTCTGAGGGACCTCACAGGGTTACAGAGTCCTAGGGACATTACAGGGTTACAGTGTCTGAGGGACTTTCCAGGGTTACAGTGTCTGAGGGACGTTACAGGGTTACAGAGTCTGAGGGACCTCACAGGGTTACAGAATCTGAGGGACGTTACAGGGTTACAGAGTCTGAGGGACCTCACAGGGTTACAGAGTCTGAGGGACATTACAGGGTTACAGAGTCTGAGGGACCACACAGGGTTACAGAGTCTGAGGGACGTCACAGGGTTACAGAGTCTGAGGGACGTCACAGGGTTACAGTGTCTGAGGGACGTTACAGGGTTACAGAGTCTGAGGGACGTTACAGGGTTACAGTGTCTGAGGGACCTCACAGGGTTCCAGTGTCTGAGGGACCTCACAGGGTTACAGTGTCTGAGGGACCTCACAGGGTTACAGTGTCTGAGGGACGTTACAGGGTTACAGTGTCTGAGGGACGTTACAGGGTTACAGTGTCTGAGGGACCTCACAGGGTTACAGAGAGAGGGAGAGAGAGGGTCAGTATCACTATCCGTCTCTGTTAGAGAGAGAGAGAGAGGGTCAGTATCACTATCCGTCTCTGTTAGAGAGAGAGAGAGAGGGTCAGTATCACTATCCGTCTCTGTTAGAGAGAGAGAGAGAGAGGGTCAGTATCACTATCCGTCTCTGTTAGAGAGAGAGAGAGAGGGTCAGTATCACTATCCGTCTCTGTTAGAGAGAGAGAGAGAGAGAGAGAGGGTCAGTATCACTATCCGTCTCTGTTAGAGAGAGAGAGAGAGGGTCAGTATCACTATCCGTCTCTGTTAGAGAGAGAGAGAGAGGGTCAGTATCACTATCCGTCTCTGTTAGAGAGAGAGAGAGAGAGAGAGAGAGAGAGGGTCAGTATCACTATCCGTCTCTGTTAGAGAGAGAGAGGGTCAGTATCACTATCCGTCTCTGTTAGAGAGAGAGAGAGAGGGTCAGTATCACTATCCGTCTCTGTTAGAGAGAGAGAGAGAGGGTCAGTATCACTATCCGTCTCTGTTAGAGAGAGAGAGAGAGAGGGTCAGTATCACTATCCGTCTCTGTTAGAGAGAGAGAGAGAGAGAGAGGGTCAGTATCACTATCCGTCTCTGTTAGAGAGAGAGAGAGGGGCAGTATCACTATCCGTCTCTGTGAGAGAGAGAGAGAGAGGGTCAGTATCACTATCCGTCTCTGTTAGAGAGAGAGAGAGAGGGTCAGTATCACTATCCGTCTCTGTTAGAGAGAGAGAGAGAGAGGGTCAGTATCACTATCCGTCTCTGTTAGAGAGAGAGAGAGGGTCAGTATCACTATCCGTCTCTGTTAGAGAGAGAGAGAGGGTCAGTATCACTATCCGTCTCTGTTAGAGAGAGAGAGAGAGAGAGGGTCAGTATCACTATCCGTCTCTGTTAGAGAGAGAGAGAGAGAGAGGGTCAGTATCACTATCCGTCTCTGTTAGAGAGAGAGAGAGAGAGAGAGGGTCAGTATCACTATCCGTCTCTGTTAGAGAGAGAGAGAGGGTCAGTATCACTATCCGTCTCTGTTAGAGAGAGAGAGAGGGTCAGTATCACTATCCGTCTCTGTTAGAGAGAGAGAGAGGGTCAGTATCACTATCCGTCTCTGTTAGAGAGAGAGAGAGGGTCAGTATCACTATCCGTCTCTGTTAGAGAGAGAGAGAGAGGGTCAGTATCACTATCCGTCTCTGTTAGAGAGAGAGAGAGGGTCAGTATCACTATCCGTCTCTGTTAGAGAGAGAGAGAGAGAGAGGGTCAGTATCACTATCCGTCTCTGTTAGAGAGAGAGAGAGGGTCAGTATCACTATCCGTCTCTGTTAGAGAGAGAGAGAGGGTCAGTATCACTATCCGTCTCTGTTAGAGAGAGAGAGAGGGTCAGTATCACTATCCGTCTCTGTTAGAGAGAGAGAGAGGGTCAGTATCACTATCCGTCTCTGTTAGAGAGAGAGAGAGAGGGTCAGTATCACTATCCGTCTCTGTTAGAGAGAGAGAGAGAGAGAGAGGGTCAGTATCACTATCCGTCTCTGTTAGAGAGAGAGAGAGAGAGGGTCAGTATCACTATCCGTCTCTGTTAGAGAGAGAGAGAGAGAGGGTCAGTATCACTATCCGTCTCTGTTAGAGAGAGAGAGAGAGAGAGAGGGTCAGTATCACTATCCGTCTCTGTTAGAGAGAGAGAGAGAGAGGGTCAGTATCACTATCCGTCTCTGTTAGAGAGAGAGAGAGAGAGGGTCAGTATCACTATCCGTCTCTGTTAGAGAGAGAGAGAGAGAGAGAGGGTCAGTATCACTATCCGTCTCTGTTAGAGAGAGAGAGAGAGAGGGTCAGTATCACTATCCGTCTCTGTTAGAGAGAGAGAGAGAGAGGGTCAGTATCACTATCCGTCTCTGTTAGAGAGAGAGAGAGAGAGAGAGGGTCAGTATCACTATCCGTCTCTGTTAGAGAGAGAGAGAGAGAGAGAGGGTCAGTATCACTATCCGTCTCTGTTAGAGAGAGAGAGAGAGAGAGGGTCAGTATCACTATCCGTCTCTGTTAGAGAGAGAGAGAGAGGGTCAGTATCACTATCCGTCTCTGTTAGAGAGAGAGAGAGAGAGAGGGTCAGTATCACTATCCGTCTCTGTTAGAGAGAGAGAGAGGGTCAGTATCACTATCCGTCTCTGTTAGAGAGAGAGAGAGAGGGTCAGTATCACTATCCGTCCCTGTTAGAGAGAGAGAGAGAGAGAGGGTCAGTATCACTATCCGTCTCTGTTAGAGAGAGAGAGAGAGGGTCAGTATCACTATCCGTCTCTGTTAGAGAGAGAGAGAGAGAGAGGGTCAGTATCACTATCCGTCTCTGTTAGAGAGAGAGAGAGAGAGAGAGAGGGTCAGTATCACTATCCGTCTCTGTTAGAGAGAGAGAGAGGGTCAGTATCACTATCCGTCTCTGTTAGAGAGAGAGAGAGAGGGTCAGTATCACTATCCGTCTCTGTTAGAGAGAGAGAGAGGGTCAGTATCACTATCCGTCTCTGTTAGAGAGAGAGAGAGAGAGGGTCAGTATCACTATCCGTCTCTGTTAGAGAGAGAGAGAGAGGGTCAGTATCACTATCCGTCTCTGTTAGAGAGAGAGAGAGGGTCAGTATCACTATCCGTCTCTGTTAGAGAGAGAGAGAGGGTCAGTATCACTATCCGTCTCTGTTAGAGAGAGAGAGAGAGAGAGAGGGTCAGTATCACTATCCGTCTCTGTTAGAGAGAGAGAGAGAGGGTCAGTATCACTATCCGTCTCTGTTAGAGAGAGAGAGAGAGAGGGTCAGTATCACTATCCGTCTCTGTTAGAGAGAGAGAGAGAGGGTCAGTATCACTATCCGTCTCTGTTAGAGAGAGAGAGAGAGGGTCAGTATCACTATCCGTCTCTGTTAGAGAGAGAGAGAGGGTCAGTATCACTATCCGTCTCTGTTAGAGAGAGAGAGAGAGAGAGGGTCAGTATCACTATCCGTCTCTGTTAGAGAGAGAGAGAGAGGGTCAGTATCACTATCCGTCTCTGTTAGAGAGAAAGAGAGAGGGTCAGTATCACTATCCGTCTCTGTTAGAGAGAGAGAGAGAGAGAGAGGGTCAGTATCACTATCCGTCTCTGTTAGAGAGAGAGAGAGAGAGAGGGTCAGTATCACTATCCGTCTCTGTTAGAGAGAGAGAGAGAGAGAGAGAGGGTCAGTATCACTATCCGTCTCTGTTAGAGAGAGAGAGAGAGGGTCAGTATCACTATCCGTCTCTGTTAGAGAGAGAGAGAGAGGGTCAGTATCACTATCCGTCTCTGTTAGAGAGAGAGAGAGAGGGTCAGTATCACTATCCGTCTCTGTTAGAGAGAGAGAGAGAGGGTCAGTATCACTATCCGTCTCTGTTAGAGAGAGAGAGAGAGAGAGGGTCAGTATCACTATCCGTCTCTGTTAGAGAGAGAGAGAGAGAGAGAGAGGGTCAGTATCACTATCCGTCTCTGTTAGAGAGAGAGAGAGGGTCAGTATCACTATCCGTCTCTGTTAGAGAGAGAGAGAGAGAGAGGGTCAGTATCACTATCCGTCTCTGTTAGAGAGAGAGAGAGAGAGGGTCAGTATCACTATCCGTCTCTGTTAGAGAGAGAGAGAGAGGGTCAGTATCACTATCCGTCTCTGTTAGAGAGAGAGAGAGAGAGAGAGGGTCAGTATCACTATCCGTCTCTGTTAGAGAGAGAGAGAGAGAGAGAGAGGGTCAGTATCACTATCCGTCTCTGTTAGAGAGAGAGAGAGAGAGAGGGTCAGTATCACTATCCGTCTCTGTTAGAGAGAGAGAGAGAGGGTCAGTATCACTATCCGTCTCTGTTAGAGAGAGAGAGAGGGTCAGTATCACTATCCGTCTCTGTTAGAGAGAGAGAGAGGGTCAGTATCACTATCCGTCTCTGTTAGAGAGAGAGAGAGAGGGTCAGTATCACTATCCGTCTCTGTTAGAGAGAGAGAGAGGGTCAGTATCACTATCCGTCTCTGTTAGAGAGAGAGAGAGAGGGTCAGTATCACTATCCGTCTCTGTTAGAGAGAGAGAGAGAGGGTCAGTATCACTATCCGTCTCTGTTAGAGAGAGAGAGAGAGAGAGGGTCAGTATCACTATCCGTCTCTGTTAGAGAGAGAGAGAGAGAGGGTCAGTATCACTATCCGTCTCTGTTAGAGAGAGAGAGAGAGGGTCAGTATCACTATCCGTCTGTGTTAGTGTGAGAGAGAGAGGGTCAGTATCACTATCCGTCTCTGTTAGAGAGAGAGAGAGGGTCAGTATCACTATCCGTCTCTGTTAGAGAGAGAGAGAGGGTCAGTATCACTATCCGTCTCTGTTAGAGAGAGAGAGAGAGGGTCAGTATCACGATCCGTCTCTGTTAGAGAGAGAGAGAGGGTCAGTATCACTATCCGTCTCTGTTAGAGAGACAGAGAGGGTCAGTATCACTATCCGTCTCTGTTAGAGAGAGAGAGAGAGGGTCAGTATCACGATCCGTCTCTGTTAGAGAGAGAGAGAGAGAGAGAGAGAGGGTCAGTATCACTATCCGTCTCTGTTAGAGAGAGAGAGAGAGAGGGTCAGTATCACTATCCGTCTCTGTTAGAGAGAGAGAGAGAGAGAGGGTCAGTATCACTATCCGTCTCTGTTAGAGAGAGAGAGAGGGTCAGTATCACTATCCGTCTCTGTTAGAGAGAGAGAGAGAGAGAGAGGGTCAGTATCACTATCCGTCTCTGTTAGAGAGAGAGAGAGAGAGAGGGTCAGTATCACTATCCGTCTCTGTTAGAGAGAGAGAGAGAGAGAGGGTCAGTATCACTATCCGTCTCTGTTAGAGAGAGAGAGAGGATCCGTATCACTATCCGTCTCTGTTAGAGAGAGAGAGAGAGGGTCAGTATCACTATCCGTCTCTGTTAGAGAGAGAGAGAGAGAGAGAGAGGGTCAGTATCACTATCCGTCTCTGTTAGAGAGAGAGAGAGAGGGTCAGTATCACTATCCGTCTCTGTTAGAGAGAGAGAGAGAGAGGGTCAGTATCACTATCCGTCTCTGTTAGAGAGAGAGAGAGAGAGGGTCAGTATCACTATCCGTCTCTGTTAGAGAGAGAGAGAGAGAGGGTCAGTATCACTATCCGTCTCTGTTAGAGAGAGAGAGAGAGGGTCAGTATCACTACCCGTCTCTGTTAGAGAGAGAGAGAGAGAGGGTCAGTATCACTATCCGTCTCTGTTAGAGAGAGAGAGAGGGTCAGTATCACTATCCGTCTCTGTTAGAGAGAAAGAGAGAGAGGGTCAGTATCACTATCCGTCTCTGTTAGAGAGAGAGAGAGAGGGTCAGTATCACTATCCGTCTCTGTTAGAGAGAGAGAGAGAGGGTCAGTATCACTATCCGTCTCTGTTATAGAGAGAGAGAGAGAGAGGGTCAGTATCACTATCCGTCTCTGTTAGAGAGAGAGAGAGGGTCAGTATCACTATCCGTCTCTGTTAGAGAGAGAGAGAGAGGGTCAGTATCACTATCCGTCTCTGTTAGAGAGAGAGAGAGAGGGTCAGTATCACTATCCGTCTCTGTTAGAGAGAGAGAGAGAGGGTCAGTATCACTATCCGTCTCTGTTAGAGAGAGAGAGAGAGAGGGTCAGTATCACTATCCGTCTCTGTTAGAGAGAGAGAGAGGGTCAGTATCACTATCCGTCTCTGTTAGAGAGAGAGAGAGGGTCAGTATCACTATCCGTCTCTGTTAGAGAGAGAGAGAGAGAGGGTCAGTATCACTATCCGTCTCTGTTAGAGAGAGAGAGAGAGAGAGGGTCAGTATCACTATCCGTCTCTGTTATAGAGAGAGAGAGAGAGAGGGTCAGTATCACTATCCGTCTCTGTTAGAGAGAGAGAGAGGGTCAGTATCACTATCCGTCTCTGTTAGAGAGAGAGAGAGAGGGTCAGTATCACTATCCGTCTCTGTTAGAGAGAGAGAGAGGGTCAGTATCACTATCCGTCTCTGTTAGAGAGAGAGAGAGAGGGTCAGTATCAATATCCGTCTCTGTTAGAGAGAGAGAGAGGGTCAGTATCACTATCCGTCTCTGTTAGAGAGAGAGAGAGAGAGAGAGGGTCAGTATCACTATCCGTCTCTGTTAGAGAGAGAGAGAGGGTCAGTATCACTATCCGTCTCTGTTAGAGAGAGAGAGAGGGTCAGTATCACTATCCGTCTCTGTTAGAGAGAGAGAGAGGGTCAGTATCACTATCCGTCTCTGTTAGAGAGAGAGAGAGAGAGAGGGTCAGTATCACTATCCGTCTCTGTTAGAGAGAGAGAGAGAGAGAGGGTCAGTATCACTATCCGTCTCTGTTAGAGAGAGAGAGAGGGTCAGTATCACTATCCGTCTCTGTTAGAGAGAGAGAGAGAGAGAGGGTCAGTATCACTATCCGTCTCTGTTAGAGAGAGAGAGATGGTCAGTATCACTATCCGTCTCTGTTAGAGAGAGAGAGAGAGAGGGTCAGTATCACTATCCGTCTCTGTTAGAGAGAGAGAGAGAGAGAGAGAGAGGGTCAGTATCACTATCCGTCTCTGTTAGAGAGAGAGAGAGAGAGGGTCAGTATCACTATCCGTCTCTGTTAGAGAGAGAGAGAGAGGGTCAGTATCACTATCCGTCTCTGTTAGAGAGAGAGAGAGGGTCAGTATCACTATCCGTCTCTGTTAGAGAGAGAGAGAGAGAGAGAGAGAGAGAGGGTCAGTATCACTTTCCGTCTCTGTTAGAGAGAGAGAGAGAGGGTCAGTATCACTATCCGTCTCTGTTAGAGAGAGAGAGAGAGAGGGTCAGTATCACTATCCGTCTCTGTTAGAGAGACAGAGAGAGGGTCAGTATCACTATCCGTCTCTGTTAGAGAGACAGAGAGAGGGTCAGTATCACTATCCGTCTCTGTTAGAGAGAGAGAGAGGGTCAGTATCACTATCCGTCTCTGTTAGAGAGAGAGAGAGAGAGAGGGTCAGTATCACTATCCGTCTCTGTTAGAGAGAGAGAGAGGGTCAGTATCACTATCCGTCTCTGTTAGAGAGAGAGAGAGAGAGAGAGGGTCAGTATCACTATCCGTCTCTGTTAGAGAGAGAGAGAGAGAGAGAGAGGGTCAGTATCACTATCCGTCTCTGTTAGAGAGAGAGAGAGAGAGGGTCAGTATCACTATCCGTCTCTGTTAGAGAGAGAGAGAGGGTCAGTATCACTATCCGTCTCTGTTAGAGAGAGAGAGAGAGGGTCAGTATCACTATCCGTCTCTGTTAGAGAGAGAGAGAGGGTCAGTATCACTATCCGTCTCTGTTAGAGAGAGAGAGAGAGGGTCAGTATCACTATCCGTCTCTGTTAGAGAGAGAGAGAGAGGGTCAGTATCACTATCCGTCTCTGTTAGAGAGAGAGAGAGGGTCAGTATCACTATCCGTCTCTGTTAGAGAGAGAGAGAGAGAGAGAGGTTCAGTATCACTATCCGTCTCTGTTAGAGAGAGAGAGAGAGGGTCAGTATCACTATCCGTCTCTGTTAGAGAGAGAGAGAGGGTCAGTATCACTATCCGTCTCTGTTAGAGAGAGAGAGAGAGAGAGGGTCAGTATCACTATCCGTCTCTGTTAGAGAGAGAGAGAGGGTCAGTATCACTATCCGTCTCTGTTAGAGAGAGAGAGAGAGAGAGGGTCAGTATCACTATCCGTCTCTGTTAGAGAGAGAGAGAGGGTCAGTATCACTATCCGTCTCTGTTAGAGAGAGAGAGAGAGAGAGGGTCAGTATCACTATCCGTCTCTGTTAGAGAGAGAGAGATGGTCAGTATCACTATCCGTCTCTGTTAGAGAGAGAGAGAGAGGGTCAGTATCACTATCCGTCTCTGTTAGAGAGAGAGAGAGAGAGAGAGAGAGGGTCAGTATCACTATCCGTCTCTGTTAGAGAGAGAGAGAGAGAGGGTCAGTATCACTATCCGTCTCTGTTAGAGAGAGAGAGAGAGGGTCAGTATCACTATCCGTCTCTGTTAGAGAGAGAGAGAGGGTCAGTATCACTATCCGTCTCTGTTAGAGAGAGAGAGAGAGAGAGAGAGAGGGTCAGTATCACTTTCCGTCTCTGTTAGAGAGAGAGAGAGAGGGTCAGTATCACTATCCGTCTCTGTTAGAGAGAGAGAGAGAGAGGGTCAGTATCACTATCCGTCTCTGTTAGAGAGACAGAGAGAGGGTCAGTATCACTATCCGTCTCTGTTAGAGAGACAGAGAGAGGGTCAGTATCACTATCCGTCTCTGTTAGAGAGAGAGAGAGGGTCAGTATCACTATCCGTCTCTGTTAGAGAGAGAGAGAGAGAGAGGGTCAGTATCACTATCCGTCTCTGTTAGAGAGAGAGAGAGGGTCAGTATCACTATCCGTCTCTGTTAGAGAGAGAGAGAGAGAGAGGGTCAGTATCACTATCCGTCTCTGTTAGAGAGAGAGAGAGAGAGAGAGAGGGTCAGTATCACTATCCGTCTCTGTTAGAGAGAGAGAGAGAGAGGGTCAGTATCACTATCCGTCTCTGTTAGAGAGAGAGAGAGGGTCAGTATCACTATCCGTCTCTGTTAGAGAGAGAGAGAGAGGGTCAGTATCACTATCCGTCTCTGTTAGAGAGAGAGAGAGGGTCAGTATCACTATCCGTCTCTGTTAGAGAGAGAGAGAGAGGGTCAGTATCACTATCCGTCTCTGTTAGAGAGAGAGAGAGAGGGTCAGTATCACTATCCGTCTCTGTTAGAGAGAGAGAGAGGGTCAGTATCACTATCCGTCTCTGTTAGAGAGAGAGAGAGAGAGAGAGGTTCAGTATCACTATCCGTCTCTGTTAGAGAGAGAGAGAGAGGGTCAGTATCACTATCCGTCTCTGTTAGAGAGAGAGAGAGGGTCAGTATCACTATCCGTCTCTGTTAGAGAGAGAGAGAGAGAGAGGGTCAGTATCACTATCCGTCTCTGTTAGAGAGAGAGAGAGGGTCAGTATCACTATCCGTCTCTGTTAGAGAGAGAGAGAGAGAGGGTCAGTATCACTCTCCGTCTCTGTTAGAGAGAGAGAGAGGGTCAGTATCACTATCCGTCTCTGTTAGAGAGAGAGAGAGAGAGGGTCAGTATCACTATCCGTCTCTGTTAGAGAGAGAGAGAGAGGGTCAGTATCACTATCCGTCTCTGTTAGAGAGAGAGAGAGGGTCAGTATCACTATCCGTCTCTGTTAGAGAGAGAGAGAGAGGGTCAGTATCACTATCCGTCTCTGTTAGAGAGAGAGAGAGAGGGGTCAGTATCACTATCCGTCTCTGTTAGAGAGAGAGAGAGAGGGTCAGTATCACTATCCGTCTCTGTTAGAGAGAGAGAGAGAGGGTCAGTATCACTATCCGTCTCTGTTAGAGAGAGAGAGAGAGAGAGGGTCAGTATCACTATCCGTCTCTGTTAGAGAGAGAGTGAGAGGGTCAGTATCACTATCCGTCTCTGTTAGAGAGAGAGAGAGAGAGAGGGTCAGTATCACTATCCGTCTCTGTTAGAGAGAGAGAGAGAGAGAGGGTCAGTATCACTATCCGTCTCTGTTAGAGAGAGAGAGAGGGTCAGTATCACTATCCGTCTCTGTTAGAGAGAGAGAGAGAGAGAGGGTCAGTATCACTATCCGTCTCTGTTAGAGAGAGAGAGAGAGGGTCAGTATCACTATCCGTCTCTGTTAGAGAGAGAGAGAGGGTCAGTATCACTATCCGTCTCTGTTAGAGAGAGAGAGAGAGGGGTCAGTATCACTATCCGTCTCTGTTAGAGAGAGAGAGAGAGGGTCAGTATCACTATCCATCTCTGTTAGAGAGAGAGAGAGAGGGTCAGTATCACTATCCGTCTCTGTTAGAGAGAGAGAGAGAGAGAGGGTCAGTATCACTATCCGTCTCTGTTAGAGAGAGAGAGAGAGGGTCAGTATCACTATCCGTCTCTGTTAGAGAGAGAGAGAGAGGGTCAGTATCACTATCCGTCTCTGTTGGAGAGAGAGAGAGAGGGTCAGTATCACTATCCGTCTCTGTTAGAGAGAGAGAGAGAGAGAGTCAGTATCACTATCCGTCTCTGTTGGAGAGAGAGAGAGAGGGTCAGTATCACTATCCGTCTCTGTTAGAGAGAGAGAGAGAGAGAGGGTCAGTATCACTATCCGTCTCTGTTAGAGAGAGAGAGAGAGAGAGGGTCAGTATCACTATCCGTCTCTGTTAGAGAGAGAGAGAGGGTCAGTATCACTATCCGTCTCTGTTAGAGAGAGAGAGAGAGGGTCAGTATCACTATCCGTCTCTGTTAGAGAGAGAGAGAGGGTCAGTATCACTATCCGTCTCTGTTAGAGAGAGAGAGAGAGAGAGGGTCAGTATCACTATCCGTCTCTGTTAGAGAGAGAGAGGGAGGGTCAGTATCACTATCCGTCTCTGTTAGAGAGAGAGAGAGAGGGTCAGTATCACTATCCGTCTCTGTTAGAGAGAGAGAGAGAGAGGGTCAGTATCACTATCCGTCTCTGTTAGAGAGAGAGAGAGGGTCAGTATCACTATCCGTCTCTGTTAGAGAGAGAGAGAGAGGGTCAGTATCACTATCCGTCTCTGTTAGAGAGAGAGAGAGAGAGAGAGGGTCAGTATCACTATCCGTCTCTGTTAGAGAGAGAGGAGAGAGAGGGTCAGTATCACTATCCGTCTCTGTTAGAGAGAGAGAGAGGGTCAGTATCACTATCCGTCTCTGTTAGAGAGAGAGGGAGAGAGAGGGTCAGTATCACTATCCGTCTCTGTTAGAGAGAGAGGGAGAGGGTCAGTATCACTATCCGTCTCTGTTAGAGAGAGAGAGAGAGAGAGGGTCAGTATCACTATCCGTCTCTGTTAGAGAGAGAGAGAGAGGGTCAGTATCACTATCCGTCTCTGTTAGAGAGAGAGAGAGGGTCAGTATCACTATCCGTCTCTGTTAGAGAGAGAGAGAGAGGGTCAGTATCACTATCCGTCTCTGTTAGAGAGAGAGAGAGAGGGTCAGTATCACTATCCGTCTCTGTTAGAGAGAGAGAGAGAGGGTCAGTATCACTATCCGTCTCTGTTAGAGAGAGAGAGAGAGGGTCAGTATCACTATCCGTCTCTGTTAGAGAGAGAGAGAGGGTCAGTATCACTATCCGTCTCTGTTAGAGAGAGAGAGAGAGAGAGGGTCAGTATCACTATCCGTCTCTGTTAGAGAGAGAGGAGAGAGAGAGGGTCAGTATCACTATCCGTCTCTGTTAGAGAGAGAGAGAGAGGGTCAGTATCACTATCCGTCTCTGTTAGAGAGAGAGAGAGAGGGTCAGTATCACTATCCGTCTCTGTTAGAGAGAGAGGGAGAGAGAGGGTCAGTATCACTATCCGTCTCTGTTAGAGAGAGAGAGAGAGAGAGAGGGTCAGTATCACTATCCGTCTCTGTTAGAGAGAGAGAGAGAGGGTCAGTATCACTATCCGTCTCTGTTAGAGAGAGAGAGAGAGAGAGGGTCAGTATCACTATCCGTCTCTGTTAGAGAGAGAGGAGAGAGAGAGGGTCAGTATCACTATCCGTCTCTGTTAGAGAGAGAGAGAGAGAGAGAGAGGGTCAGTATCACTATCCGTCTCTGTTAGAGAGAGAGAGAGAGGGTCAGTATCACTATCCGTCTCTGTTAGAGAGAGAGAGAGAGGGTCAGTATCACTATCCGTCTCTGTTAGAGAGAGAGAGAGAGAGAGGGTCAGTATCACTATCCGTCTCTGTTAGAGAGAGAGAGAGAGAGGGTCAGTATCACTATCCGTCTCTGTTAGAGAGAGAGAGAGAGAGAGAGGGTCAGTATCACTATCCGTCTCTGTTAGAGAGAGAGAGAGAGAGAGGGTCAGTATCACTATCCGTCTCTGTTAGAGAGAGAGAGAGAGAGAGAGGGTCAGTATCACTATCCGTCTCTGTTAGAGAGAGAGAGAGAGGGTCAGTATCACTATCCGTCTCTGTTAGAGAGAGAGAGAGAGAGAGAGGGTCAGTATCACTATCCGTCTCTGTTAGAGAGAGAGAGAGAGAGGGTCAGTATCACTATCCGTCTCTGTTAGAGAGAGAGAGAGAGGGTCAGTATCACTATCCGTCTCTGTTAGAGAGAGAGAGAGAGAGAGGGTCAGTATCACTATCCGTCTCTGTTAGAGAGAGAGAGAGAGAGGTCAGTATCACTATCCGTCTCTGT
Source organism: Chiloscyllium punctatum (assembly GCF_047496795.1). Lineage (NCBI taxonomy): Eukaryota > Metazoa > Chordata > Chondrichthyes > Orectolobiformes > Hemiscylliidae > Chiloscyllium > Chiloscyllium punctatum. Next base: position 4,362,173 of record NC_092774.1, read on the forward strand.
TAGAGAGAGAGAGAGAGAGAGGGTCAGTATCACTATCCGTCTCTGTTAGAGAGAGAGAGAGAGGGTCAGTATCACTATCCGTCTCTGTTAGAGAGAGAGAGAGAGGGTCAGTATCACTATCCGTCTCTGTTAGAGAGAGAGAGAGAGAGGGTCAGTATCACTATCCGTCTCTGTTAGAGAGAGAGAGAGAGGGTCAGTATCACTATCCGTCTCTGTTAGAGAGAGAGAGAGAGAGGGTCAGTATCACTATCCGTCTCTGTTAGAGAGAGAGAGAGAGGGTCAGTATCACTATCCGTCTCTGTTAGAGAGAGAGAGAGAGAGGGTCAGTATCACTATCCGTCTCTGTTAGAGAGAGAGAGAGAGAGGTCAGTATCACTATCCGTCTCTGTTAGAGAGAGAGAGAGAGAGAGAGGGTCAGTATCACTATCCGTCTCTGTTAGAGAGAGAGAGAGGGTCAGTATCACTATCCGTCTCTGTTAGAGAGAGAGAGAGAGAGGGTCAGTATCACTATCCGTCTCTGTTAGAGAGAGAGAGAGAGAGGGTCAGTATCACTATCCGTCTCTGTTAGAGAGAGAGAGAGAGAGGGTCAGTATCACTATCCGTCTCTGTTAGAGAGAGAGAGAGAGAGAGGGTCAGTATCACTATCCGTCTCTGTTAGAGAGAGAGAGAGGGTCAGTATCAC